>NC_092110.1:40520443-40757943 GCF_045679555.1 Salvelinus alpinus | reverse complement strand
CCTACCTGCACCATCTTGGTGTGTTAGGGTCCTACCTGCACCATCTTGGTGTGTTAGGGTCCTACCTGCACCATCTTGGTGTGTTAGTGTCCTACCTGCACCATCTTGGTGTGTTAGTGTCCTACCTGCACCATCTTGGTGTGTTAGTGTCCTACCTGCACCATCTTGGTGTGTTAGGGTCCTACCTGCACCATCTTGGTGTGTTAGGGTCCTACCTGCACCATCTTGGTGTGTAGACCCTGTCCCATCTCAGTCCCTCCGTGAGTCAACAGCACGGAGCCGTCTGTGTAAATATGAGCCAATGCACCGGCCTGAAAAGTACACACAAATAAAAATATGTTGATCACACGCAAACAACTCAACCAACATAATTCACACACACACATACACAGGCACACACACACACTGACCTGGTTAAGAAAGAGAGCGGTGAAGCTGATGCCAAACTTGGTGGGGACGACAGACAGCCCTCGCTTTGTCCAACGGTGGTCCCTAAACACACACAGAACGTCATGACGCAGACACTGGTGCCTAACAGACTGAACCTTTTAATAACCATGGAAACCAGACTGAATAGGAAGAAGAGGACCCGGTCATAATCATCACTCATCCTCGGGAGATTGGTGTGTTGGACCGTGTGTGTGTGGGACCGTATGTGTGTGGGACCGTGTGTGTGTGGGACCGTGTGTGTGTTGGACCGTGTGTGTGTGGGACCGTGTGTGTTTGGGACCGTGTGTGTGTTGGACCGTGTGTGTGTGGGACCGTGTGTGTGTGGGACCGTGTGTGTTTGGGACCGTGTGTGTGTGGGACCGTGTGTGTGTGGGACCGTGTGTGTGTGGGACCGTGTGTGTGTGGGACCGTGTGTGTGTGTGGAACCGTGTGTGTGTGGGACCGTGTGTGTGTGTGTGGGACCGTGTGTGTGGGACCGTGTGTGTGTGGGACCGTGTGTGTGTGGGACCGTGTGTGTGTGTGTGTGTGTGTGTGGGACCGTGTGTGTGTGGGACCGTGTGTGTGTGTGTGTGTGTGTGGGACCGTGTGTGTGTGGGACCGTGTGTGTGTGTGGAACCGTGTGTGTGGGACCGTGTGTGTGTGGGACCGTGTGTGTGTGGGACTGTGTGTGTGTGGGACCGTGTGTGTGTGTGTGTGTGGGACCGTGTGTGTGTGTGTGGGACCGTGTGTGTGTGTGTGGGACCGCGTGTGTGTGTGTTTGTGTGTGTGTGTGGGACCGTGTGTGTGTGTGTGGGACCGTGTGTGTGTGGGACCGTGTGTGTGTGTGGAACCATGTGTGTGGGACCGTGTGTGTGTGGGACCGTGTGTGTGTGGGACCGTGTGTGTGTGGGACCGTGTGTGTGTGTGTGTGGGACCGTGTGTGTGTGTGTGTGTGGGACCGCGCGCGTGTGTGTGTGTGTGTACCTGTTGTACGTCTCTACTCCAGCTCTGCGTTGGTTAAAGGATGATACCTCCAGACATTGGTCCCAGCAGCGGTCCAGGGTGATGTGATCCAGGATCTGGCTGTAGGGAGTCCTCTCTCCCTGGATGTACATGTTCAGACGACGTACCTACACACACACACACACACACACACACACACACACACACACACACACACACACACGCACACGCACACGCACACGCACACATACAAACACACACACACACACACGCACAAACAATAACTTGAGACAAGTCTCACATATATTACTCTGATTGACAGTGAATTCCTGTTCGTAAACACAGACGAGACAGACGTTTGTGAGTATGTGCGTCCGTGTGTGTGTACCTGTTCAGCGGGCAGCCCGAGGCTCAGAGCTACGTCACTCATCCAACTCTCAGCGATCAGCATTCCTTGCGGCCCGCCAAACCCTCGGAAGGCCGTGTTGGACGGGAGGTGTGTCTTACATACGTAGCCACGCCCTCTAATGTTAGCGATGCTGTAAGAGTTCTCCATGTGGAACAACGCACGCTCCATGATCTAGAACACAGACACAGGCAGACAGGCAGACAGACAGACAGACAGACAGACAGACAGGCAGGCAGGCAGGCAGGCAGGCAGACAGACAGACAGGCAGACAGACAGACAGACAGACAGACAGACAGACAGACAGACAGACAGACAGACAGACAGGCAGACAGGCAGACAGACAGGCAGACAGGCAGACAGGCAGACAGGCAGACAGACAGACAGACAGAGAAATACTAAGAATGTATAACTGAGGTTTGAGAGTTAAAACAGAGCTTAGTTAACATTAAAGCTGTGATATAACATAACATGGATTTTTCTTGATCTGTGAACAATTGTGTGTGTTTTGTTTGTGTGTGTGTGTGTGTGTGTGTGTGTGTGTGTGTGTGTGTGTGTGTGTGTGTGTGTGTGTGTGTGTGTGTGTGTGTGTGTGTGTGTGTGTGTGTGTGTGTGTGTGTACTCACTGAGAGAGAGAGGTCCATGGAGTTTCCTGCGTTGCTGTAGTAGGTTACTTCCAGAGCCACCACTTTACCTGACTTCATAAAGCCCACCTAGAGACAGAGAGACAGAGAGACAGAGAGACAGAGACAGAGACAGAGAGAGAGACCGAAAGCGAGCCAGAGACAGAGACAGAGACAGAGAGAGAGACCGAAAGCGAGCCAGAGACAGAGCCAGAGACAGAGAGAAAGAGAGAGAGGAGACAGAGAGAAAGAGAAAGAGAAAGAGAGAGAGAGAGAGAGAGAGAGAGAGAGAGAGAGAGAGAGAGAGAGAGAGAGAGAGAGAGAGAGGAGAGAAAGGAACAGAAAGAGAGAGAAAGGGACAGAAAGAGAGAGAGAGAGATTAAATAGTAAAACTTGCTTACATGAAGATTCCAGCCATAGTAAGCGTCTAGCATGCTAGCTACCTACTGTATATACAGGGAAGGAAAACTAGGTCACGTGTTCATTATTTGTATTAAACAAAAAACTGTAGATGAACTAGCCAGCATGCAATGTATTGTAGTAGTATTGTAGGTCTGTACAGTGTGTGTTGTAGATGCACACGTTCTGCATATCTGTGTGTCCATACTGAGCTCTAGTCCACTTCTCCTCAAAACTCAATCAGATCAAAATACATTCTTTCTGTACTTTTATTTATTTATCTTTATTTTAGGAACTCTTCAAAGTGGTTGTCTTAGAAAAAGGCTGATTAAAATGTTATGATTGTAGTAAAAATCACAAACTCAAAAAACAATTGTGACACGTTACGCCTGTTATGATGCTGTCGTTAATATACACTTATGAATTAACAGACAGGAAGTTAAAGACCAAACCAACAAAACCAGTGTCAGACCACAATGCACTGTGCCCCTGTTGTAACCTATCAATGCACTATGGTATGGTAGCCTATCCCTGTGGTAGACTATTCATGAGGAAGCCTATCCCTGTGGTAGCCTATCCCTGTGGTAGCCTATCCCTGTGGTCCCTGTGGTAGCCTATCCCGGTGGTCCCTGTGGTAGCCTATCCCGGTGGTCCCTGTGGTAGCCTATCCCTGTGTTAGACTATCCCTGTGGTAGCCTATCCCTGTGGTCCCTGTGGTAGCCTATCCCTGTGGTCCCTGTGGTAGCCTATCCCTGTGGTAGACTATCCCTGTGGTAGCCAATCCCCGTGGTCCCTGTGGTAGACTATCCCTGTGGTCCCTGTGGTAGACTATCCCTGTGGTCCCTGTGGTAGCCAATCCCTGTGGTAGACTATCCATGTGGTAGCCAATCCCCGTGGTCCCTGTGGTAGCCTATCCCTGTGGTAGCCTATCCCTGTGGTAGCCAATCCCTGTGGTAGCCAATCCCTGTGGTAGCCTATCCCTGCGGTAGCCTATCCCTGCGGTAGCCTATCCCTGTGGTAGCCAATCCCTGTGGTAGCCAATCCCTGTGGTAGCCTATCCCTGTGGTAGTCAATCCCTGTGGTAGCCTATCCCTGTGGTAGCCAATCCCTGTGGTAGCCAATCCCTGTGGTAGCCTATCCCTGTGGTAGCCAATCCCTGTGGTAGCCTATCCCTGTGGTAGCCAATCCCTGTGGTAGCCAATCCCTGTGGTAGCCTATCCCTGTGGTAGCCTATCCCTGTGGTAGCCTATCCCTGTGGTAGCCAATCCCTGTGGTAGCCAATCCCTGTGGTAGCCTATCCCTGTGGTAGCCAATCCCTGTGGTAGCCAATCCCTGTGGTAGCCTATCCCTGTGGTAGCCAATCCCTGTGGTAGCCTATCCCTGTGGTAGCCA
Source organism: Salvelinus alpinus (assembly GCF_045679555.1). NCBI lineage: Eukaryota > Metazoa > Chordata > Actinopteri > Salmoniformes > Salmonidae > Salvelinus > Salvelinus alpinus. The sequence goes on along the minus strand of NC_092110.1, from coordinate 40,753,731 downwards.
ATCCCTATGGTAGCCTATCCCTGTGGTAGCCAATCCCTGTGGTAGCCAATCCCTGTGGTAGCCAATCCCTGTGGTAGCCTATCCCTGTGGTAGCCAATCCCTGTGGTAGCCAATCCCTGTGGTAGCCTATCCCAGTGGTAGCCAATCCCTGTGGTAGCCAATCCCTGTGGTAGCCAATCCCTGTGGTAGCCTATCCCTGTGGTAGCCAATCCCTGTGGTAGCCAATCCCTGTGGTAGCCTATCCCTGTGGTAGCCAATCCCTGTGGTAGCCTATCCCTGTGGTAGCCTATCCCTGTGGTAGCCAATCCCTGTGGTAGCCAATCCCTGTGGTAGCCTATCCCTGTGGTAGCCAATCCCTGTGGTAGCCTATCCCTGTGGTAGCCTATCCCTGTGGTAGCCTATCCCTGTGGTAGCCAATCCCTGTGGTAGCCTATCCCTGTGGTAGCCAATCCCTGTGGTAGCCAATCCCTGTGGTAGCCTATCCCTGTGGTAGCCTATCCCTGTGGTAGCCAATCCCTGTGGTAGCCAATCCCTGTGGTAGCCAATCCCTGTGGTAGCCAATCCCTGTGGTAGCCAATCCCTGTGGTAGCCTATCCCTGTGGTAGCACATCCCTGTGGTAGCCTATCCCTGTGGTAGCCTATCCCTGTGGTAGCCAATCCCTGTGGTAGCCAATCCCTGTGGTAGCCAATCCCTGTGGTAGCCAATCCCTGTGGTAGCCTATCCCTGTGGTAGCCAATCCCTGTGGTAGCCAATCCCTGTGGTAGCCTATCCCTGTGGTAGCCTATCCCTGTGGTAGCCAATCCCTGTGGTAGCCAATCCCTGTGGTAGCCAATCCCTGTGGTAGCCAATCCCTGTGGTAGCCAATCCCTGTGGTAGCCAATCCCTGTGGTAGCCTATCCCTGTGGTAGACTATCCCTGTGGTAGCCAATCCCTGTGGTAGCCAATCCCTGTGGTAGCCAATCCCTGTGGTAGCCAATCCCTGTGGTAGCCTATCCCTGTGGTAGCCAATCCCTGTGGTAGCCAATCCCTGTGGTAGCCAATCCCTGTGGTAGCCTATCCCTGTGGTAGCCAATCCCTGTGGTAGCCTATCCCTGTGGTAGCCTATCCCTGTGGTAGCCAATCCCTGTGGTAGCCAATCCCTGTGGTAGCCTATCCCTGTGGTAGCCAATCCCTGTGGTAGCCAATCCCTGTGGTAGCCTATCCCTGTGGTAGCCAATCCCTGTGGTAGCCAATCCCTGTGGTAGCCTATCCCTGTGGTAGCCTATCCCTGTGGTAGCCAATCCCTGTGGTAGCCTATCCCTGTGGTAGCCAATCCCTGTGGTAGCCAATCCCTGTGGTAGCCAATCCCTGTGGTAGCCAATCCCTGTGGTAGCCAATCCCTGTGGTAGCCTATCCCTGTGGTAGCCTATCCCTGTGGTAGCCTATCCCTGTGGTAGCCTATCCCTGTGGTAGCCTATCCCTGTGGTAGCCTATCCCTGTGGTAGCCTATCCCTGTGGTAGCCAATCCCTGTGGTAGCCAATCCCTGTGGTAGCCTATTCATGAGGAAGCCAACCGTTCAATTGGCTTTATAGTCCTGAAACATGACAGGTTTAGTCTTCTCAAGCTCTGAATATCACATCCTAAAGTAAATTGAAATTTGCATAGAAAATTAATAAATAAAATAATTCAAAATACTTGTTTTCTGTGTTTTGTGTCTGTGTGTGTGTGTGTGTGTGTGTGTGTGTGTGTGTATGCATGTGTGTGTGTGAATGTGTGTGTGTGCAGGCATGTCCTACCTTGTAACGTCCATAGAAGGGGTGTCGTCCCCCCGTCACCAGCATGTCTTCATCTCTATCCAACATACATCTCACTGGCCTCTTCAACCTAACACAACACAACACACACACACACAAAGAGAGTTTCAGTTATGAAGAGTGTGTGTGTTGTGTGTGTGTGTGAGTGTGTGTGTGTGTGTGTGTGTGTGTGTGTGTGTGTGTGTGTGTGTACTGTACGTTTGCATGCTTTTGTGGGTGTGTGCGCCCGAGTGTGTGCATAAACAACAACCTCTCAGTCTCACTGCGAAATTCAATTTTTTTCCACATTTCTCCAAACATCAATCCCATCAGTGGGATTTAACATTCTACAGTAGTGACTATCAGTGGGATTTAACATTCTACAGCAGTGACTATCAGTGGGATTTAACATTCTACAGCAGTGACTATCAGTGGGATTTAACATTCTACAGCAGTGACTATCAGTGGGATTTAACATTCTACAGCAGTGACTATCAGTGGGATTTAACATTCTACAGCAGTGACTATCAGTGGGATTTAACATTCTACAGCAGTGACTATCAGTGGGATTTAACATTCTACAGCAGTGACTATCAGTGGGATTTAACATTCTACAGCAGTGACTATCAGTGGGATTTAACATTCTACAGCAGTGACTATCAGTGGGATTTAACATTCTACAGCAGTGACTATCAGTGGGATTTAACATTCTACAGCAGTGACTATCAATGGGATTTAACATTCTACAGCAGTGACTATCAGTGGGATTTAACATTCTACAGCAGTGACTATCAGTGGGATTTAACATTCTACAGCAGTGACTATCAGTGGGATTTAACATTATACAGCAGTGACTATCAGTGGGATTTAACATTCTACAGCAGTGACTATCAGTGGGATTTAACATTCTACAGCAGTGACTATCAGTGGGATTTAACATTCTACAGCAGTGACTATCAGTGGGATTTAACATTCTACAGCAGTGACTATCAGTGGGATTTAACATTCTACAGCAGTGACTATCAGTGGGATTTAACATTCTACAGCAGTGACTATCAGTGGGATTTAACATTCTACAGCAGTGACTATCAGTGGGATTTAACATTCTACAGCAGTGACTATCAGTGGGATTTAACATTCTACAGCAGTGACTATCAGTGGGATTTAACATTCTACAGCAGTGACTATCAGTGGGATTTAACATTCTACAGCAGTGACTATCAGTGGGATTTAACATTCTACAGCAGTGACTATCAGTGGGATTTAACATTCTACAGCAGTGACTATCAGTGGGATTTAACATTCTACAGCAGTGACTATCAGTGGGATTTAACATTCTACAGCAGTGACTATCAGTGGGATTTAACATTCTACAGCAGTGACTATCAGTGGGATTTAACATTCTACAGCAGTGACTATCAGTGGGATTTAACATTCTACAGCAGTGACTATCAGTGGGATTTAACATTCTACAGCAGTGACTATCAGTGGGATTTAACATTCTACAGCAGTGACTATCAGTGGGATTTAACATTCTACAGCAGTGACTATCAGTGGGATTTAACATTCTACAGCAGTGACTATCAGTGGGATTTAACATTCTACAGCAGTGACTATCAGTGGGATTTAACATTCTACAGCAGTGACTATCAGTGGGATTTAACATTCTACAGCAGTGACTATCAGTGGGATTTAACATTCTACAGCAGTGACTATCAGTGGGATTTAACATTCTACAACAGTGACTATCAGTGGGATTTAACATTCTACAGCAGTGACTATCAGTGGGATTTAACATTCTACAGCAGTGACTATCAGTGGGATTTAACATTCTACAGCAGTGACTATCAGTGGGAATTAACATTCTACAGCAGTGACTATCAGTGGGATTTAACATTCTACAGCAGTGACTATCAGTGGGATTTAACATTCTACAGCAGTGACTATCAGTGGGATTTAACATTCTACAGCAGTGACTATCAGTGGGATTTAACATTCTACAGCAGTGACTATCAGTGGGATTTAACATTCTACAGCAGTGACTATCAGTGGGATTTAACATTCTACAACAGTGACTATCAGTGGGATTTAACATTCTACAACAGTGACTATCAGTGGGATTTAACATTCTACAGCAGTGACTATCAGTGGGATTTAACATTCTACAGCAGCGTAATGTGTTTTTCTTTCTGTTCTTTCATGAATTCACCTACAACTCCAGCACCTGAAAAAACGTACCTGGATGTGCATGCGTTCTTCAGCTTTTGTATTTAACATGCTGACCTTGGACCCGGAGTCCGCGGATTACTCTCATCCACCATCCCCGTCCACAAAGTCCTAGCAAATCTCAAGCCTACTTCATTGTACTAGCGCTCGCTGTATTTTCTCCATCTCCTTAGCTATCATACTCTAATTCCACTGATTTCAAAACTCAGTCCTCCAGAAAGTGGAGAGCAACAAATGCAGTTCTACTACGTGACGTCTTTCAAAAAAGCCACGTTAGAAAGGATTACCTTCACATACTGACCAGCTCATATTATAGACAGGATTACCTACACATACTGACCAGCTCATATTATAGACAGGATTACCTACACATACTGACCAGCTCATATTATAGACAGGATTACCTACACATACTGACCAGCTCATATTATAGACAGGATTACCTACACATACTGACCAGCTCATATTATAGACAGGATTACCTACACATACTGACCAGCTCATGTTATAGACAGGATTACCTACACATACTGACCAGCTCATATTATAGACAGGATTACCTTCACATACTGACCAGCTCATATTATAGACAGGATTACCTACACATACTGACCAGCTCATATTATAGACAGGATTACCTTCACATACTGACCAGCTCATATTATAGACAGGATTACCTTCACATACTGACCAGCTCATATTATAGACAGGATTACCTACACATACTGACCAGCTCATATTATAGACAGGATTACCTTCACATACTGACCAGCTCATATTATAGACAGGATTACCTTCACATACTGACCAGCTCATATTATAGACAGGATTACCTACACATACTGACCAGCTCATGTTATAGACAGGATTACCTACACATACTGACCAGCTCATATTATAGACAGGATTACCTACACATACTGACCAGCTCATATTATAGACAGGATTACCTACACATACTGACCAGCTCATATTATAGACAGGATTACCTACACATACTGACCAGCTCATATTATAGACAGGATTACCTTCACATACTGACCAGCTCATATTATAGACAGGATTACCTTCACATACTGACCAGCTCATATTATAGACAGGATTACCTTCACATACTGACCAGCTCATATTATAGACAGGATTACCTTCACATACTGACCAGCTCATATTATAGACAGGATTACCTTCACATACTGACCAGCTCATGTTATAGACAGGATTACCTACACATACTGACCAGCTCATATTATAGACAGGATTACCTACACATACTGACCAGCTCATGTTATAGACAGGATTACCTACACATACTGACCAGCTCATGTTATAGACAGGATTACCTTCACATACTGACCAGCTCATATTATAGACAGGATTACCTTCACATACTGACCAGCTCATATTATAGACAGGATTACCTACACATACTGACCAGCTCATATTATAGACAGGATTACCTACACATACTGACCAGCTCATATTATAGACAGGATTACCTACACATACTGACCAGCTCATATTATAGACAGGATTACCTTCACATACTGACCAGCTCATATTATAGACAGGATTACCTACACATACTGACCAGCTCATATTATAGACAGGATTACCTACACATACTGACCAGCTCATATTATAGACAGGATTACCTACACATACTGACCAGCTCATATTATAGACAGGATTACCTACACATACTGACCAGCTCATATTATAGACAGGATTACCTTCACATACTGACCAGCTCATATTATAGACAGGATTACCTTCACATACTGACCAGCTCATATTATAGACAGGATTACCTACACATACTGACCAGCTCATATTATAGACAGGATTACCTACACATACTGACCAGCTCATATTATAGACAGGATTACCTACACATACTGACCAGCTCATATTATAGACAGGATTACCTACACATACTGACCAGCTCATATTATAGACAGGATTACCTACACATACTGACCAGCTCATATTATAGACAGGATTACCTACACATACTGACCAGCTCATATTATAGACAGGATTACCTACACATACTGACCAGCTCATATTATAGACAGGATTACCTTCACATACTGACCAGCTCATGTTATAGACAGGATTACCTACACATACTGACCAGCTCATATTATAGACAGGATTACCTACACATACTGACCAGCTCATGTTATAGACAGGATTACCTACACATACTGACCAGCTCATGTTATAGACAGGATTACCTACACATACTGACCAGCTCATATTATAGACAGGATTACCTTCACATACTGACCAGCTCATATTATAGACAGGATTACCTACACATACTGACCAGCTCATATTATAGACAGGATTACCTACACATACTGACCAGCTCATATTATAGACAGGATTACCTACACATACTGACCAGCTCATATTATAGACAGGATTACCTTCACATACTGACCAGCTCATATTATAGACAGGATTACCTACACATACTGACCAGCTCATATTATAGACAGGATTACCTACACATACTGACCAGCTCATATTATAGACAGGATTACCTACACATACTGACCAGCTCATATTATAGACAGGATTACCTTCACATACTGACCAGCTCATATTATAGACAGGATTACCTTCACATACTGACCAGCTCATATTATAGACAGGATTACCTACACATACTGACCAGCTCATATTATAGACAGGATTACCTACACATACTGACCAGCTCATATTATAGACAGGATTACCTACACATACTGACCAGCTCATATTATAGACAGGATTACCTACACATACTGACCAGCTCATATTATAGACAGGATTACCTACACATACTGACCAGCTCATATTATAGACAGGATTACCTACACATACTGACCAGCTCATATTATAGACAGGATTACCTACACATACTGACCAGCTCATATTATAGACAGGATTACCTTCACATACTGACCAGCTCATATTATAGACAGGATTACCTACACATACTGACCAGCTCATATTATAGACAGGATTACCTTCACATACTGACCAGCTCATATTATAGACAGGATTACCTACACATACTGACCAGCTCATATTATAGACAGGATTACCTACACATACTGACCAGCTCATGTTATAGACAGGATTACCTTCACATACTGACCAGCTCATATTATAGACAGGATTACCTTCACATACTGACCAGCTCATATTATAGACAGGATTACCTACACATACTGACCAGCTCATATTATAGACAGGATTACCTACACATACTGACCAGCTCATATTATAGACAGGATTACCTTCACATACTGACCAGCTCATATTATAGACAGGATTACCTACACATACTGACCAGCTCATATTATAGACAGGATTACCTACACATACTGACCAGCTCATATTATAGACAGGATTACCTACACATACTGACCAGCTCATATTATAGACAGGATTACCTACACATACTGACCAGCTCATATTATAGACAGGATTACCTACACATACTGACCAGCTCATATTATAGACAGGATTACCTACACATACTGACCAGCTCATATTATAGACAGGATTACCTACACATACTGACCAGCTCATATTATAGACAGGATTACCTACACATACTGACCAGCTCATATTATAGACAGGATTACCTACACATACTGACCAGCTCATGTTATAGACAGGATTACCTACACATACTGACCAGCTCATGTTATAGACAGGATTACCTTCACATACTGACCAGCTCATGTTATAGACAGGATTACCTTCACATACTGACCAGCTCATATTATAGACAGGATTACCTTCACATACTGACCAGCTCATATTATAGACAGGATTACCTTCACATACTGACCAGCTCATATTATAGACAGGATTACCTACACATACTGACCAGCTCATGTTATAGACAGGATTACCTACACATACTGACCAGCTCATGTTATAGACAGGATTACCTACACATACTGACCAGCTCATGTTATAGACAGGATTACCTACACATACTGACCAGCTCATGTTATAGACAGGATTACCTACACATACTGACCAGCTCATATTATAGACAGGATTACCTACACATACTGACCAGCTCATATTATAGACAGGATTACCTTCACATACTGACCAGCTCATGTTATAGACAGGATTACCTACACATACTGACCAGCTCATATTATAGACAGGATTACCTACACATACTGACCAGCTCATATTATAGACAGGATTACCTACACATACTGACCAGCTCATATTATAGACAGGATTACCTACACATACTGACCAGCTCATGTTATAGACAGGATTACCTACACATACTGACCAGCTCATGTTATAGACAGGATTACCTACACATACTGACCAGCTCATGTTATAGACAGGATTACCTACACATACTGACCAGCTCATATTATAGACAGGATTACCTACACATACTGACCAGCTCATGTTATAGACAGGATTACCTACACATACTGACCAGCTCATGTTATAGACAGGATTACCTACACATACTGACCAGCTCATATTATAGACAGGATTACCTACACATACTGACCAGCTCATATTATAGACAGGATTACCTACACATACTGACCAGCTCATATTATAGACAGGATTACCTACACATACTGACCAGCTCATATTATAGACAGGATTACCTACACATACTGACCAGCTCATATTATAGACAGGATTACCTACACATACTGACCAGCTCATATTATAGACAGGATTACCTACACATACTGACCAGCTCATATTATAGACAGGATTACCTTCACATACTGACCAGCTCATATTATAGACAGGATTACCTACACATACTGACCAGCTCATATTATAGACAGGATTACCTACACATACTGACCAGCTCATGTTATAGACAGGATTACCTACACATACTGACCAGCTCATGTTATAGACAGGATTACCTACACATACTGACCAGCTCATATTATAGACAGGATTACCTACACATACTGACCAGCTCATATTATAGACAGGATTACCTACACATACTGACCAGCTCATATTATAGACAGGATTACCTACACATACTGACCAGCTCATATTATAGACAGGATTACCTACACATACTGACCAGCTCATATTATAGACAGGATTACCTACACATACTGACCAGCTCATATTATAGACAGGATTACCTACACATACTGACCAGCTCATATTATAGACAGAAGTGTGTTACATGGCAGACCAATCCAAACCCCTAGTGGCCGGTTTTGACTGAACTTGTTTAGACATTAATTCCAACTTTGTTAAGTAAAACAGAAAGGCATTAATTCCAATTGGTTAACAATCAGACATTAATTCCAATTGGTTAACAATCAGACATGAACTCCAATTGGTTAGGGTTTAGAATAGTGCTAATTCAATTCAGGCATTCTGATTGGTTAAGATCAGAAAAACAACTCCACAGTTTAGTTTTGTAGCTGACACTCATTTTATAGACCCCGGTTCAATCCAAGCTCCTGGCACCCATTTCTGTTGCTCTAGACAGTTTTGTTGCTCTGGACTGTGTCTCCCGACGTCTTGTGGACCTACAAAAAACGAATCTGGAGTGATCTACGTTTGTGCGTCATCTTACTTCTGAGCGGCCACAGCGACCACGGTAGACAGGATGGTGGACCTGCTCTCCTTCCCTCCGAATCCTCCTCCCATCCTCTTCACTCTGATCACCACTCTACTGGCCGGGACACCCAACGCCTTAGCTACCAGAGACTAGAAAGAGAGACAGAGACAGAGACAGAGACAGAGACAGAGACAGAGACAGAGAGAGAGACAGAGACAGAGACAGAGACAGAGACAGAGAGAGAGACAGAGACAGAGACAGAGACAGAGACAGAGACAGAGACAGAGAGAGAGACAGAGACAGAGACAGAGACAGAGACAGAGACAGAGAGAGAGACAGAGACAGAGAGAGAGACAGAGACAGAGACAGAGAGAGAGACAGAGACAGAGAGAGAGACAGAGACAGAGACAGAGACAGAGACAGAGAGAGAGACAGAGACAGAGACAGAGAGAGAGACAGAGAGAGAGACAGAGACAGAGACAGAGACAGAGACAGAGAGAGAGACAGAGACAGAGACAGAGACAGAGACAGAGACAGACAGTTTGAGTGGACGTGGACGTGTTTAACTATACTTGTGGGGACTAGAAGTCCCCACAAGAATAGTAAAAAAATGTTTGTTGTTGACCAGCTGGGAACATTTTGTTGGTACCCACAAGGTCAAATTTCTAGGGGTTTTAGGGTTAAGGTTAAAATAAGGTTAGGGTTAGTTTTAGGGTTAGGAGCTAGGGTTAAGGTTAGGTTTTTGGGTTAAGGTTAGGGTTAGGGGTTAAGGAAAATAGGATTTTGAATGGGATTGAAATGTATGTCCTCACAAGGTGCTGCACAAGCCTGTGTGTGTGTGTGTGTGTGTGTGTGTGTGTGTGTGTGTGTGTGTGTGTGTGTGTGTGTGTGTGTGTGTGTGTGTGTGTGTGTGTGTGTACCTGGGTTTTGGTAGCAGACTGAGTAGAGACAAACAGCTCCATCTCTCCATCCTCTCCTTTAGGTACAGCTACAGTAACGTTGGTCTCCAGGTAGAAGTGTTCCTGGCCTCCCATATGCATCTCACCTGGTAATACAGACACATGATCACACACACACACCCTCCCATATGCATCTCACCTGGTAATACAGACACATGATCACACACACACACCCTCCAATATGCATCTCACCTGGTAATACAGACACATGATCACACACACACACCCTCCAATATGCATCTCACCTGGTAATACAGACACATGATCACACACACACACCCTCCAATATGCATCTCACCTGGTAATACAGACACATGATCACACACACACACCCTCCAATATGCATCTCACCTGGTAATACAGACACATGATCACACACACACACCCTCCAATATGCATCTCACCTGGTAATACAGACACATGATCACACACACACACACCCTCCCATATGCATCTCACCTGGTAATACAGACACATGATCACACACACACACCCTCCAATATGCATCTCACCTGGTAATACAGACACATGATCACACACACACACACCCTCCCATATGCATCTCACCTGGTAATACAGACACATGATCACACACACACACCCTCCAATATGCATCTCACCTGGTAATACAGACACATGATCACACACACACACCCTCCAATATGCATCTCACCTGGTAATACAGACACATGATCACACACACACACCCTCCAATATGCATCTCACCTGGTAATACAGACACATGATCACACACACACACCCTCCAATATGCATCTCACCTGGTAATACAGACACATGATCACACACACACACCCTCCCATATGCATCTCACCTGGTAACACAGACACATGATCACACACACCCTCACACACACACACCCTCCCATATGCATCTCACCTGGTAATACAGACACATGATCACACACACACACACACACACACACACACACACACACACACTCATCCTCACACACTCACCCTCACATACACAAACTCACCCTCACATAGACAAACTCACCCACACACACACAAACACACACACACACACACACACAGACTCAAACACACACACACACACACACACACACACACCTACTCACACCAACACACTCACCCTCCAGAATGTGGTCAGCCTGTGTGAACCCCTGGTCCAGGTCTCCTCTCTGGATGGTTCTAACAGGCTGGAAGAAGGACTGGTGTGTAATGGCATCCTGTATGGTGATGATTACAGGCTGTAGTTCTTGGTAGGTGATCCTCACGGCCTTGGCTGCTCTCTGAGCGTGAGCCTGAGTGTCTGCTACTACCGCTCCTATGATGTGGCCCACACAGGTCACCTAGAGAATACACACACCCAGACACACCCAGCCAATGCATTCCAGGTGACTACCTCATGAAGCTGGTTGAGAGAACGTGCAAAGCTGTCATCAAGGCAAAGGGTGGCTACTTTGAAGAATCTCAAATATATTTAGATATTTTTTTAACACTTTTTTGGTTACTACATGATTCCATATGTGTTATTTCATAGTTTTGATGTCTTCACTATTATTCTACAATGTAGAAAACAGTAAAAATAAAGAAAAACCCTTGAATGATTAAGTGTGTCCAAATTGTTGACTGGTACCGTATATATATATGCTTTGGATAAAAGTGTCTGTTAAAATTATATTTTTAATTACACTTTTACAACAAACACATATTAAAGGACAGTTCAACCAATTTTCAACCTGCTATTCATTATCTCCAGCACAATATCAGTATCTATTTAAAAAAGGTGTGTTTCTATGATCTGTGGTTAAAAAGATCAGAGAGGTCCTGAAAAAGGCTTTTCTGTGACATCACAGGGTAGGATCTAAAGTAAGAAACCTGCAACGAGTTTCCAGCCAGAGGGAAGGTCGTTTCCAGCCAGAGGGAAGGTCGTTTCCAGCCAGAGGGAAGGTCGTTTCCAGCCAGAGGGAAGGTCGTTTCCAGCCAGAGGGAAGGTCGTTTCCAGCCAGAGGGAAGGTCGTATCCAGCCAGAGGGAAGGTAGTTTCCAGCCAGAGGGAAGTTAGCCAGAGGGAAGGTCGTTTCCAGCCAGAGGGAAGGTAGTTTCCAGCCAGAGGGAAGGTAGTTTCCAGCCAGAGGGAAGTTAGCCAGAGGGAAGGTATTTTCCAGCCAGAGGGAAGTTAGCCAGAGGGAAGGTATTTTCCAGCCAGAGGGAAGGTATTTTCCAGCCAGAGGGAAGGTATTTTCCAGCCAGAGGGAAGGTATTTTCCAGCCAGAGGGAAGGTAGTCAGAGGGAAGGTATTTTCCAGCCAGAGGGAAGGTCGTTTCCAGCCAGAGGGAATGTATTTTCCAGCCAGAGGGAATGTATTTTCCAGCCAGAGGGAATGTATTTTCCAGCCAGAGGGAAGGTCGTTTCCAGCCAGAGGGAAGGTCGTTTCCAGCCAGAGGGAAGGTAGCCAGAGGGAATGTATTTTCCAGCCAGAGGGAATGTATTTTCCAGCCAGAGGGAAGGTCGTTTCCAGCCAGAGGGAAGGTCGTTTCCAGCCAGAGGGAAGGTCGTTTCTTGCTGCAAATCTCATAGTGTTCCAAACAATGTTTAAAAAATATTTACACTTCTGAAGATGTCATCGGGTAGAACTTTTACATTTTTTATAAAACATTTCTACAAATACTTGTAAATGTGCCATTTTCACATATGCAGACACTGGTATTGTGCTGGAGATAATCAACATGTGGTTGAAAAGCGGTGGAGTAGAACATACTGTACACACAGTATCCTTTAACATAGAGTAGAATATACTGTACACACAGTACCCTCCAACACAGAGTAGAACATACTGTACACACAGTACCCTCCAACACAGAGTAGAACATAATGTACACACAGTATCCTTTAACATAGAGTAGAATATACTGTACACACAGTACCCTCCAACACAGAGTAGAACATACTGTACACACAGTACCCTCCAACACAGAGTAGAACATACTGTACACAGTACCCTTTAACATAGAGTAGAATATACTGTACATACAGTACACTCCAACACAGAGTAGAACATAATGTACACACAGTATCCTTTAACATAGAGTAGAACATACTGTACACACAGTACCCTTTAACATAGAGTAGAATATACTGTACATACAGTACACTCCAACACAGAGTAGAACATAATGTACACACAGTATCCTTTAACATAGAGTAGAATATACTGTACACACAGTACCCTCCAACACAGAGTAGAACATACTGTACACACAGTACCCTCCAACACAGAGTAGAACATACTGTACACAGTACCCTTTAACATAGAGTAGAATATACTGTACATACAGTACACTCCAACACAGAGTAGAACATAATGTACACACAGTATCCTTTAACATAGAGTAGAACATACTGTACACACAGTACCCTTTAACATAGAGTAGAATATACTGTACATACAGTACACTCCAACACAGAGTAGAACATAATGTACACACAGTATCCTTTAACATAGAGTAGAACATACTGTACACACAGTACCCTTTAACACAGAGTAGAACACACTGTACACACAGTACCCTTTAACATACATATCATAACACACACAATAACATAAAACACACACACATATTTACATAAGACACACACACACACAATAACATAAAACACACACATATTTACATTACACACACGGACACCGATGCCAGCACACTCACATGATGTGTCCGACGCACATCACCTATGGAACACACACACACACACACACACACACACACACACACACACACACACACACACACACACACACACACACACACACACACACACACATAAAAAATAACACAAACATAAAATGTAACCATGACTACGGATTTTTGGCTAAAGACTTTGCCTGTCACATAGTACACATGGTAACAGTGGACTAGTCTGGGATGGTAAGAGAAACCAGGAGTCTAGTAGAGCGTGACAGTGGAGTAGTCTGGGATGGTAAGAGAAACCAGAAGTCTAGTAGAGCGTGACAGTGGACTAGTCTGGGATGGTAAGAGAAACCAGAAGTCTAGTAGAGCGTGACAGTGGAGTAGTCTGGGATGGTAAGAGAAACCAGAAGTCTAGTAGAGCGTGACAGTGGAGTAGTCTGGGATGGTAAGAGAAACCAGAAGTCTAGTAGAGCGTGACAGTGGAGTAGTCTGGGATGACAAGAGAAACCAGAAGTCTAGTAGAGCGAGACAGTGGAGTAGTCTGGGATGACAAGAGAAACTAGAAGTCTAGTAGAGCGTGACAGTGGAGTAGTCTGGGATGGTAAGAGAAACCAGAAGTCTAGTAGAGTGTGATAGTGGAGTAGTCTGGGATGACAAGAGAAACCAGAAGTCTAGTAGAGCGAGACAGTGGAGTAGTCTGGGATGACAAGAGAAACCAGAAGTCTAGTAGAGCGTGACAGTGGAGTAGTCTGGGATGGTAAGAGAAACCAGAAGTCTAGTAGAGCGAGACAGTGGAGTAGTCTGGGATGACAAGAGAAACCAGAACTCTAGCAGAGCGTGACAGTGGAGTAGTCTGGGATGGTAAGATATATCAGGAGTCTAGCAGAGCGTGACAGTGGAGTAGTCTGGGATGGTAAGAGATATCAGGAGTCTAGCAGAGCGTGACAGTAGAGTAGTTGTGTGTTCCAGAGTCACACGAGACCTGTAGGTAGGTCATATGTGTGGCTGTGGAGAGAATGGATTATCGTTGCTCGACGTCTGTGTTGCGTTTCCCAGAATAAAGCCTCTGTTCCTCAATTTAAGACTCCTTATTTCCCCTCTATCCCTCCCTCTCTCTCCTCCTCCCTTCGTTCACGCGTCGACTGTTCCTAACATACGCTGTCCAAGTTCTCGCGTGTCTTCGCCTCGGGCTGTTGCGGTGGCCTTATTACCCGTCACACCGACTGCAGTCAAATTCCACGTGACCATTGAGTCACGGTAATCTCCTCTTGTGCACTCTGTACATGCGTTGGTAGTAGGTCGCTAATGGCCTGGTACTCAGGGCTCTGTTGTCCCTCTAACCCCTCTGACATCAATGCAAATGCAATGGTAAATCGCTGTTTCTCGCCTTACTGCACACAAGCCGAGCATCATTCACAAGTGATAATACATCATTCACAAGTTATAGGCTAATATTGTCAACCATGAGACGATTCTTAATTTAATCTTGTCTTTAAATATACTAAATAATATATGTGTAATTTGTTTTGATTTAGAATGAACCATTATCATGCACCAGTCTAGAAACAGGGCCAGGGGAAAATACTATGCACTTAAACAGCTAATGGAGGACGCTTTTCCCTTGGTTCATTTTCAAGCCAGCCAGAACAGGCTATACTCCTGTTGTAAAGATAAGCAATGTGCTTAATATTAGGAAAGTTGAGAAATACAGTGATATAGATCTTATATAGTCAGATGTGTGGTGGACTCCAATCAAGTTGTAGAAACATCTCAAGGATGATCAATAGAAACAGGATGCACCTGACCTCAATTTCCAGTCTCATAGAAAAGGGTCTGAATACTTATGTAAATAAGGTATTTCTGTTTTTTATTTTGAATACATTTGCAAAAATGTCTAAAAACCTGTTTTTGCTTTGTCATTATGGGGTATTTTGTGTAGATTGATGAGGATTTTTTTTTAAATCCATTGTAGAAAAAGGCTGTAACATAACAAAATGTGGAAAAAGTCGAAGGGTCTGATTACTTTCCAAAGGCACTGTAAATATAGTAGACCTAGCCTATAGAAAGCTGATGGGATCCTCCTCTTTTTAATAGAGGCCATCACTGTTTTCTCACGCAACATGAGCTCATAGGCTCTCATGAAGTGTTTGATTAGATTTTCGATTACATATGCATTAATCCATTTCAGAATAAGGCTGTAAGGTAATACAATGTGGGAAAAGTAAAAGGAGTGTGAATACTTTCCAAAGGTACTGTACTATCGATGTTTCCCCAAAAAATTTCACTTGATTCCCCAAATGAAGCACTGACTAGCTACAGGAACAGGGTTGGAGAGTCCATGGCACACAGAGTTTGGACGGGACATCACCTGTCGCTCAGCGAGAGGCTGCATGCTCCTCAAACAATGGCTGATGCGTGAAGTGAAATAAGTGTCCTTATAAGCCCAGACATTTCTATAAGCAGTCCTGTGTAAAAGCAGAGTTATGATGGTTGAGAGGAGGATACTAGCTGCTACCATATTTATTTCTCAGCTGCTCCTCTATAAAACCAGAGTAGCCTACCCAGCATGATTTCAACTGTGGGAAAGCAGCCTCCATTTGCTATTCCGGTGCACATGGATGACACCTATTGTTGTTTATTTTTGTTCATACCCATTTGATAATGGACAACTCTAAATCAAAAGTAATTTTACAAACGAGTAAAGCCAAGATGAAATTGAGTATTGTCTGATGGGTGAAAATATATGATCACTTGAATGAAAGGAACAAAGCTCAAGTTTTTTTTTTGTTGCTCAAAAATCATCAATGAATCTATATTCTCTTCATGCAGCCCATATATGCTCTGATTTCTAACATATTCTAAGGTTGGCATCATTCACAACTAAAGTTACCAAATAACTATAAATCGAGCATATAGGACCTGTTTCAAGTCATCCCTCACAATCCTTTCTATTTATTCAGCTAAGTTCAGTTATATTATATTGCATTATTCTTACAATAAAATCTCATAATATAACATAATGATTTCTAAGCACATCTTGTCTGCTAAATGAACTAGCCTACAGCCCGTGGTATGGAGCGTAGCCAGATAGCATATAGTATCTAGTCTGATAAATAAATAATACAACTCGTATTCTGTTCATCTGAAATAGATTTTCTTCATATCAGAATGTTTCTTTAGACTAAAATAAATAACGGATGTATTGTGACGGTGTATATTACATTTGATTTATTATTTTTTAAATGTAGATGTTCCAAAGGCGCTCATCAGCAGCTTGTATGTGTGGAAGGAGGAGGTCAGGAGGAGGCCAGGAGGAGGTCAGGAGGAGGTCAGGAGGAGGTCAGGAGGAGAACCAGGAGGAGACCAGGAGGAGGTCAGGAGGAGGCCAGGAGGAGGTCAGGAGGAGGTCAGGAGGAGGTCAGGAGGAGGCCAGGAGGAGGTCAGGAGGAGGTCAGGAGGAGGCCAGGAGGAGAACCAGGAGGAGGTCAGGAGGAGGCCAGGAGGAGGCCAGGAGGAGGTCAGGAGGAGGTCAGGAGGAGGCCAGGAGGAGGTCAGGAGGAGGTCAGGAGGAGGTCAGGAGGAGAACCAGTAGGAGGTCAGGAGGAGAACCAGGAGGAGAACCAGGAGGAGGTCAGGAGGAGGTCAGGAGGAGGTCAGGAGGAGAACCAGGAGGAGAACCAGGAGGAGACCAGGAGGAGGCCAGGAGGAGGTCAGGAGGAGGTCAGGAGGAGGCCAGGAGGAGAACCAGGAGGAGGCCAGGAGGAGGTCAGGAGGAGGTCAGGAGGAGGTCAGGAGGAGGTCAGGAGGAGAACCAGGAGGAGGTCAGGAGGAGGCCAGGAGGAGGCCAGGAGGAGGCCAGGAGGAGGTCAGGAGGAGGCCAGGAGGAGAACCAGGAGGAGACCAGGAGGAGGTCAGGAGGAGGCCAGGAGGAGGTCAGGAGGAGGCCAGGAGGAGAACCAGGAGGAGAACCAGGAGGAGACCAGGAGGAGGCCAGGAGGAGGCCAGGAGGAGGTCAGGAGGAGGCCAGGAGGAGAACCAGGAGGAGGCCAGGAGGAGGTCAGGAGGAGGTCAGGAGGAGGTCAGGAGGAGAACCAGGAGGAGGTCAGGAGGAGGTCAGGAGGAGGTCAGGAGGAGAACCAGGAGGAGGTCAGGAGGAGGTCAGGAGGAGGTCAGGAGGAGGTCAGGAGGAGGCCAGGAGGAGGCCAGGAGGAGAACCAGGAGGAGGTCAGGAGGAGGTCAGGAGGAGGCCAGGAGGAGGTCAGGAGGAGAACCAGGAGGAGGTCAGGAGGAGGTCAGGAGGAGGTCAGGAGGAGGCCAGGAGGAGAACCAGGAGGAGAACCAGGAGGAGGTCAGGAGGAGGTCAGGAGGAGGCCAGGAGGAGAACCAGGAGGAGGTCAGGAGGAGGTCAGGAGGAGGCCAGGAGGAGGTCAGGAGGAGGTCAGGAGGAGGTCAGGAGGAGGCCAGGAGGAGGTCAGGAGGAGGCCAGGAGGAGGTCAGGAGGAGGTCAGGAGGAGGCCAGGAGGAGGTCAGGAGGAGGTCAGGAGGAGAACCAGGAGGAGGTCAGGAGGAGGCCAGGAGGAGGTCAGGAGGAGGTCAGGAGGAGGCCAGGAGGAGAACCAGGAGGAGAACCAGGAGGAGACCAGGAGGAGGCCAGGAGGAGGCCAGGAGGAGGCCAGGAGGAGGTCAGGAGGAGGTCAGGAGGAGGCCAGGAGGAGAACCAGGAGGAGGCCAGGAGGAGGTCAGGAGGAGGTCAGGAGGAGGCCAGGAGGAGAACGAGGAGGAGGTCAGGAGGAGGCCAGGAGGAGAACCAGGAGGAGGTCAGGAGGAGGTCAGGAGGAGGTCAGGAGGAGGCCAGGAGGAGAACCAGGAGGAGGTCAGGAGGAGGTCAGGAGGAGGTCAGGAGGAGGCCAGGAGGAGAACCAGGAGGAGGCCAGGAGGAGGTCAGGAGGAGGTCAGGAGGAGGTCAGGAGGAGGCCAGGAGGAGAACCAGGAGGAGGCCAGGAGGAGGTCAGGAGGAGGTCAGGAGGAGGTCAGGAGGAGGTCAGGAGGAGGCCAGGAGGAGAACCAGGAGGAGGTCAGGAGGAGGCCAGGAGGAGAACCAGGAGGAGGCCAGGAGGAGGTCAGGAGGAGGTCAGGAGGAGAACCAGGAGGAGGTCAGGAGGAGGTCAGGAGGAGGTCAGGAGGAGGTCAGGAGGAGGCCAGGAGGAGAACCAGGAGGAGAACCAGGAGGAGAACCAGGAGGAGACCAGGAGGAGGCCAGGAGGAGGCCAGGAGGAGGCCAGGAGGAGAACCAGGAGGAGGTCAGGAGGAGGTCAGGAGGAGGCCAGGAGGAGAACCAGGAGGAGGTCAGGAGGAAGCCAGGAGGAGGTCAGGAGGAGGCCAGGAGGAGAACCAGGAGGAGGTCAGGAGGAAGCCAGGAGGAGGTCAGGAGGAGGCCAGGAGGAGAACCAGGAGGAGAACCAGGAGGAGAACCAGGAGGAGACCAGGAGGAGGCCAGGAGGAGGCCAGGAGGAGGCCAGGAGGAGGTCAGGAGGAGGTCAGGAGGAGAACCAGGAGGAGGTCAGGAGGAGGTCAGGAGGAGGTCAGGAGGAGGTCAGGAGGAGAACCAGGAGGAGGTCAGGAGGAGAACCAGGAGGAGGTCAGGAGGAGAACCAGGAGGAGGTCAGGAGGAGGCCAGGAGGAGGTCAGGAGGAGGTCAGGAGGAGAACCAGGAGGAGGTCAGGAGGAGAACCAGGAGGAGGTCAGGAGGAGGTCAGGAGGAGGTCAGGAGGAGGTCAGGAGGAGGCCAGGAGGAGAACCAGGAGGAGAACCAGGAGGAGGTCAGGAGGAGAACCAGGAGGAGGTCAGGAGGAGACCAGGAGGAGGTCAGGAGGAGGTCAGGAGGAGGTCAGGAGGAGAACCAGGAGGAGATCAGGAGGAGAACCAGGAGGAGGTCAGGAGGAGGCCAGGAGGAGGTCAGAAGGAGAACCAGGAGGAGGTCAGGAGGAGGTCAGGAGGAGGCCAGGAGGAGAACCAGGAGGAGAACCAGGAGGAGACCAGGAGGAGGCCAGGAGGAGGTCAGGAGGAGGTCAGGAGGAGAACCAGGAGGAGGTCAGGAGGAGAACCAGGAGGAGGTCAGGAGGAGGTCAGGAGGAGGTCAGGAGGAGGCCAGGAGGAGAACCAGGAGGAGGTCAGGAGGAAGCCAGGAGGAGGTCAGGAGGAGGCCAGGAGGAGAACCAGGAGGAGAACCAGGAGGAGGCCAGGAGGAGGCCAGGAGGAGGTCAGGAGGAGGTCAGGAGGAGAACCAGGATGAGGTCAGGAGGAGAACCAGGAGGAGGTCAGGAGGAGGTCAGGAGGAGGTCAGGAGGAGGTCAGGAGGAGAACCAGGAGGAGGTCAGGAGGAGAACCAGGAGGAGGCCAGGAGGAGGTCAGGAGGAGGTCAGGAGGAGGCCAGGAGGAGGTCAGGAGGAGGTCAGGAGGAGAACCAGGAGGAGGTCAGGAGGAGAACCAGGAGGAGGTCAGGAGGAGGTCAGGAGGAGGTCAGGAGGAGGCCAGGAGGAGAACCAGGAGGAGAACCAGGAGGAGGTCAGGAGGAGAACCAGGAGGAGGTCAGGAGGAGACCAGGAGGAGGTCAGGAGGAGGTCAGGAGGAGGTCAGGAGGAGAACCAGGAGGAGGTCAGGAGGAGACCAGGAGGAGGTCAGGAGGAGGCCAGGAGGAGGTCAGGAGGAGGTCAGGAGGAGGCCAGGAGGAGGTCAGGAGGAGGTCAGGAGGAGGCCAGGAGGAGAACCAGGAGGAGGTCAGGAGGAGAACCAGGAGGAGGTCAGGAGGAGGTCAGGAGGAGGTCAGGAGGAGGTCAGGAGGAGGCCAGGAGGAGGTCAGGAGGATGCCAGGAGGAGAACCAGGAGGAGGTCAGGAGGAGGTCAGGAGGAGGCCAGGGGGAGGTCAGGAGGAGGTCAGGAGGAGGTCAGGAGGAGGCCAGGAGGAGAACCAGGAGGAGGTCAGGAGGAGAACCAGGAGGAGGTCAGGAGGAGGTCAGGAGGAGGTCAGGAGGAGGCCAGGAGGAGAACCAGGAGGAGGTCAGGAGGAGAACCAGGAGGAGGTCAGGAGGAGGCCAGGAGGAGGTCAGGAGGAGGTCAGGAGGAGGTCAGGAGGAGGCCAGGAGGAGGTCAGGAGGAGGTCAGGAGGAGGCCAGGAGGAGAACCAGGAGGAGGCCAGGAGGAGAACCAGGAGGAGGTCAGGAGGAGAACCAGGAGGAGGTCAGGAGGAGACCAGGAGGAGGTCAGGAGGAGGTCAGGAGGAGGTCAGGAGGAGAACCAGGAGGAGGCCAGGAGGAGGTCAGGAGGAGGTCAGGAGGAGGTCAGGAGGAGGTCAGGAGGAGAACCAGGAGGCGGTCAGGAGGAGGTCAGGAGGAGGTCAGGAGGAGAACCAGGAGGAGACCAGGAGGAGGTCAGGAGGAGGCCAGGAGGAGGCCAGGAGGAGGCCAGGAGGAGGTCAGGAGGAGGTCAGGAGGAGAACCAGGAGGAGAACCAGGAGGAGGTCAGGAGGAGGTCAGGAGGAGACCAGGAGGAGGTCAGGAGGAGGTCAGGAGGAGGCCAGGAGGAGGTCAGAAGGAGGTCAGAAGGAGGTCAGGAGGTCAGGAGGAGAACCAGGAGGAGGTCAGGAGGAGGCCAGGAGGAGGCCAGGAGGAGAACCAGAAGGAGGCCAGGAGGAGAGCCAGGAGGAGACCCAGAAGGAGGCCAGGAGGAGAACCAGGAGGAGGCCAGGAGGAGAACCAGGAGGAGGCCAGGAGGAGAACCAGGAGGAGGTCAGGAGGAGTTTAGGAGGAGACCAGGAGGATGCCAGGAGGATGCCAGGAGGAGGACCAGGTGGAGGCCAGGAGGAGGCCAGGAGAAGGCCAGGAGGAGTTTAGGAGGAGGCCAGGAGGAGGCCAGGAAGAGTTTAGGAGGAGGCCAGGAAGAGGCCAGGAGGAGGCCAGGAGGAGGACAGGAAGAGGTCAGGAAGAGGTCAGGAGGAGGCCAGGAGGAGGACAGGAAGAGGTCAGGAAGAGGTCAGGAAGAGGTCAGGAGGAGGCCAAGAAATGCTAAATGTGTTTGTATTAATTAAAGGTCAATTACCGTGAGACCGGCAGTTATTTACATGACAGTTACCGGCTGACAAAATGACATGACCACCACAGCCCTATCCTCGCTGCACAATCACACACACACACAGACACACACACAAACAAACACAGACTGACCTTGCCATCAGCGAGGACAGTCTCATCGTAGACGATAGGTCCTGTCTTGTTGCTGCCAGGGATGTCCTTGGCAAACACACACATCACCACACCTGGCATACTCTCTGCCTCCGATGTATCTATAGACCTAATCACACACACAGTTATGCCACAGAGAGTTTAGAATTATCACATATGACACTTCATTGAATTAAAGGGATTTGTGTGTGTGTGTGTGTGTGTGTGTGTGTGTACTAACTGTATGCGTGCGTGGGCCTTGGTGCTGGTTATAAGACAGAGGTACAGTTCGTTCTCGTAGAGAGGGATGTCATCACAGTAAACCGCCTCGCCCGTCGCCTGCTTCATGGCCGAGAGGTGCATCATGGGACGGCCCACCACGTCCTCCTCCTTCTGACCGTCTGGAACCGCCTGGAACATGAAATAAGGTAAGACACACACACACACACACACACACACAGACAGAGTGCATTTGGAAAGTATTCAGACCCCTTTTCTTTTTCCAAAGTTACAGCCTTATTCTAAAATGGATTAAATTGTTTTTTTCCCTTATAATTTACACACAACACCCTATAATGAAAAAAACCTGAAGTATCACATTAATCTAAGCTGTCAGACCCTTTACTAAGTACTTTGTTGAAGCAAGGTGATTACAGCCTCGAGTCTTTTTTGGTACAAGCTTGGCACATCTGTATTTGAGGAGTTTCTCCCATTCTTCTCTGCAGATCTTCTCAAGCTCTGTCAGGTTGGATGGGGAGCGTTGATGCACAGCTATTTTCAGGACTCTCCAGGGATGTTCGATCAGGTTCAAGTCCAGGCTCTGGCTGGGCCACTCAAGGACATTAAGAGACTTGTCCCGAAGCCACTCCAGCGTTGTCTTGGATGTGTGCTTCAGGTCGTTGTCCTGTTGGAAGGTGAACCTTCATCCCAGTCTGAGGTCCTGAGCGCTCTGGAGCAGGTTTTCATCAAGGATCTCACTGTACTTTGCTCCGTTCATCTTTCCCTCGATCCTGACTAGTCAGTCCCTGCCGCTGAAAAACATCCCCACAGCATGATGCTGCCACCACCATGCTTCACCGTAGGGATTGTGCCAGGTTTCCTCCAGACGTGACGCTTGGCATTCAGGCCAAAATCTTGGTTTCATCAGACCAGATAATCTTGTTTCTCAGGAGTGGCTTACGTCTGGTCACCATAAAGGCCTGATTGGTGGAGTGCTGCAGAGATGGTTGTCCTTCTGGAAGGTTCTCCCATCTCCACAGAGGAACTATAGAGCTCTGTCAGAGTGACCATCGGGTTCTGGGTCACCTCCCTGACCAAGGTCCTTCTCTCCGATTGCTCAGTTTGGCCAGGCGGCCAGCTGTAGGAAGAGTCTTGGTGGTTCCAAACTTCTTCAATGCTGCATAAATTATTTGGTACCCTTCCCCAGATCTGTGCCTCAACACTATCCTGTCGTCTTGGTGCTCTACGTACGGCTTGGTTTTTGCTCTGACATGTACTGTCAACTGTGGGACCTTATATAGACAGGTGTGTGCCTTTCCAAATCATGTCCAATCAATTGAATTTCCCACAGGTGGACTCCAATCAAGTTGTAGAAACATCTCAAGGATGATAAATGAAAACAGGATGCACCAGAGATTAATTTCGAGGCTCATAGCAAAGGGTCTGAAAACTTTTACATTTTTTAAATAAATTTGCTAACATTTCTAAGAACCTGTTTTCACTTAGTCATTATGGGGTATTGCGATGTCATTATGGGGTATTGCGATGTCATTATGGGGTATTGCTATGTCATTATGGGGTATTGCTATGTCATTATGGGGTATTGCTATGTCATTATGGGGTATTGCTATGTCATTATGGGGTATTGCGATGTCATTATGGGGTATTGCAATGTCATTATGGGGTATTGCAATGTCATTATGGGGTATTGCGATGTCATTATGGGGTATTGTGATGTCATTATGGGGTATTGCAATGTCATTATGGGGTATTGCGATGTCATTATGGGGTATTGCGATGTCATTATGGGGTATTGCGATGTCATTATGGGGTATTGCGATGTCATTATGGGGTATTGCGATGTCATTATGGGGTATTGCGATGTCATTATGGGGTATTGCGATGTCATTATGGGGTATTGCGATGTCATTATGGGGTATTGTGATGTCATTATGGGGTATTGGGATGTCATTATGGGGTATTGTGATGTCATTATGGGGTATTGTGTGTAGATTGATGAGGGGTGAAAAACTATTGAATCCGTTTTAGAATAAGGCTGTAACGTAACAAAATGGAGAAAAAGTATTGGTCTGAATACTTTCCGAACGAGCTGTAGGTTTCCATCATGCATAGGG
This sequence comes from Salvelinus alpinus, assembly GCF_045679555.1. Taxonomy (NCBI): domain Eukaryota; kingdom Metazoa; phylum Chordata; class Actinopteri; order Salmoniformes; family Salmonidae; genus Salvelinus; species Salvelinus alpinus. The sequence continues at coordinate 40,728,940 of NC_092110.1, read as the reverse complement.
TTGCAAAAATCTGATACATTTCCACAAATTCTCTATATTTCCAGAAATCCTGTTTGGAGGTAGGGAAAGTTACCAGGATTTGCAACCCAATGCCTACCGTTCCTTACCTCAAAGTCCCTCAGTTTAAAGTCTTACCTGGAAAATCTGGACACTGGAAGGGGACGTATGGTGGTAGATCTCTGTAGCACTGACGTAGTCAGCCCTGACACCCTCTATATATGCACCCTGTAGAGAGAGATATAATCAGCCCTGACACCCTCTATATATGCACCCTGTAGAGAGAGATATAATCAGCCCTGACACCCTCTATATATGCACCCTGTAGAGAGAGATATAATCAGCCCTGACACCCTCTATATATGCACCCTGTAGAGAGAGATATAATCAGCCCTGACACCCTCTATATATGCACCCTGTAGAGAGAGATATAATCAGCCCTGACACCCTCTATATATGCACCCTGCAGAGAGAGATGTAGTCAGCCCTGACACCCTCTATATATGCACCCTGCAGAGATATAGTCAGCCCTGACACCCTCTATATATGCACCCTGTAGAGAGATATAGTCAGCCCTGACACCCTCTATATATGCACCCTGTAGAGAGATATAATCAGCCCTGACACCCTCTATATATGCACCCTGTAGAGAGAGATATAATCAACCCTGACACCCTCTATATATGCACCCTGTAGAGAGAGATATAGTCAGCCCTGACACCCTCTATATATGCACCCTGTAGAGAGAGATATAGTCAGTCCTGACACCCTCTATATATGCACCCTGTAGAGAGAGATATAGTCAGTCCTGACACCCTCTATATATGCACCCTGTAGAGAGAGATAGTCAGCCCTGACACCCTCTATATATGCACCCTGCAGAGATATAGTCAGCCCTGACACCCTCTATATATGCACCCTGTAGAGAGATATAGTCAGCCCTGACACCCTCTAATATGCACCCTGCAGAGATATATAATCAGCCCTGACACCCTCTATATATGCACCCTGTAGAGAGAGATATAATCAGCCCTGACACCCTCTATATATGCACCCTGTAGAGAGATAGTCAGCCCTGACACCCTCTATATATGCACCCTGTAGAGAGAGATATAGTCAGTCCTGACACCCTCTATATATGCAACCTGTAGAGAGAGATATAGCCAGATACACCCTCTATATATGCACCCTGTAGAGAGAGATATAGCCAGATACACCCTCTATATATGCACCCTGTAGAGAGAGATATAGTCAGTCCTGACACCCTCTATATATGCACCCTGTAGAGAGAGATATAGCCAGATACACCCTCTATATATGCACCCTGTAGAGAGAGATATAGCCAGATACACCCTCTATATATGCACCCTGTAGAGAGAGAGATAGTCAGATACACCCTCTATATATGCACCCTGTAGAGAGATAGTCAGCCCTGACACCCTCTATATATGCACCCTGTAGAGATGTAGTCAGCCCTGACACCCTCTATATATGCACCCTGTAGAGAGAGATATAGCCAGATACACCCTCTATATATGCACCCTGTAGAGAGAGATATAGCCAGATACACCCTCTATATATGCACCCTGTAGAGAGAGATATAGCCAGATACACCCTCTATATATGCACCCTGTAGAGAGAGATATAGCCAGATACACCCTCTATATATGCAGCCTGTAGAGAGATATATAGCCAGATACACCCTCTATATATGCACCCTGTAGAGAGAGATATAGCCAGATACACCCTCTATATATGCACCCTGTAGAGAGAGATATAGCCAGATACACCCTCTATATATGCACCCTGTAGAGAGAGATAGCCAGATACACCCTCTATATATGCACCCTGTAGAGAGAGATAGTCAGATACACCCTCTATATATGCACCCTGTAGAGAGAGATAGTCAGATACACCCTCTATACAGTGGCAAAAAAAAGTATGTGAACCCTTTAGAATTACCTGAATTTCTGCATAAATTGGTCATAAAATTTGATCTGATCTTCATCTAAGTCACAACAATTGACAATTGACAAACGCAGTCTGTTTAAACTAATAACTAATAACACACAAACAATTATACGTTTTCAGGTCTTTATTGAACACACCGTGTAAACATTCACAGTGCAGGGTGGGAAAAGTATGTGAACCCTTGGATTTAATAACTGGTTGACCCTCCTTTGGCAGCAATAACCTCAACCAAACGTTTTCTGTAGTTGCGGATCAGACCTGCACAACGGTCAGGAGGAATTTTGGACCATTCATCTTTACAAAACTGTTTCAGTTCAGCAATATTGTTGGGATGTCTGGTGTGAATTGTTCTCTCGAGGTCATGCCACAGCATCTCAATCAGGTTGAGGTCAGGACTCTGACTGGGCCACTCCAGAAGGCGTATTTTCTTCTGTTGAAGCCATTCTGTTGTTGACTTCTGTGTTTTGGGTCATTGTCCTGTTGCATCACACAACTTCTGTTGAGCTTCAATTGGCGGGCAGATAACCTTACATTCTCCTGCAAAATGTCTTGATAAACTTGGGAATTCATTTTTCCCCTCGATGATAGCAAGCTGTCCAGGCCCTGAGGCAGCAAAGCAGCCCCAAACCATGATGCTCCCTCCACCATACTTTATGGTGAACTTTCTCCATTTATAGACCATTTGTCTGACCGTGGATTGATGAACATCAAGACTTTTAGAGATACTTTTGTAACCCTTTCCAGCTTTATGCAAGTCAACAATTCTTAATCTTAGGTCTTCTGAGATCTCTTTTGTTCGAGGCATGGTTCACATCAGGCAATGCTTCTTGTGAATACCAAACTTTTGTGAGTGTTTTTTTATAGGGCAAGGCAGCTCTAACCAACATCTCCAATCTCGTCTCAATGATTGGACTCCAGGTCAGCTGGCCCCTGACTCCAATTAGCTTTTGGAGAAGTCATTAGCCTCGGGGTTCACATACTTTTTCCAACCTACACTGTGAATGTTGAAATGATGTATTCAATATAGTCAAGAAAAATACAATAATTTGTGTGTTATTAGAAATTTATGCAGAAATACAGATAATTCCAAAGGGTTCAAATACTATTTCTTGCCACTGTAGATCTATACTATAGAGAGATATAGATGATAATACCGATGATCTGGTGCTTCTGTTCCCAACCAAGGAGGGCCTACAGCATCACCCAGATCTTCTACACAGATTCTGCCAGACCTGGGCCCTGACAATAAATCCCAGTAAGACAACAATAATGGTGTTCTCAAAAAAATGGGACAAACACCAAATTGAGACTTTGCACTTACTCAAAATTATGCCCCCCCAAAAATCTCCTCTGTACACAAAGTAAAACACCAAGTAATGCATGAATTAAAATCTAGAAAACAGACGTTAAATTCTACAACCACCTAAATGGAAGCAATTCCCAAAACCTTTCATAACAAACTCATCACCGGCTGGTTCTGGGGCTCTGTACACAAACAGACCCCACAGAGGCCCAGGACAGCAACACAATTAGACCCAACAGAATCACGACAAATAAAAATATAATTACTTGACACATTGGAAAGAATTAACAAAAACTAGAGTGCTTTTTGGCCCTAAACAGAGAGTACACAGTGGCAGAATACCTGACCACTGTGACTGACCCAAACTTATGGCAGGCTTTGACTATGTTCAGACTCAGTGAGCGTAGCCTTGCTATTGAGAAAGGCCGCCGTCAGCAGACATGGCTCTCAAGAGAAGACAGGCTATGTGCACACTGCCCACAAAATGAGGTGGAAACTGAGCAGCACTTCCTGCCAAACATATGACACATATTTCCCTCAGATTACACAGACCCACAAAGAATTCAAAAACAAATACAATTTTGATAATCTCCCATATCTACTGGGTGAAAAACCAAAGTTTGCCATCACAGCAGCAAGATTTGTGACCTGTTGCCACAAGAAAAGGGCAACCAGTGAAGAACAAACACCATTGTAAATACAACCCATATTTATGTTTATTTATTTTCCCTTTTGTACATCATTACAACACTGTATAAAGACATATATATACGAAATGTCTCAATTCCTCTGGAACTTACTTTGAGTCTAATGTTTACTGTTCATTTTTTGTTGTTTATTTCACTTCTGTTTATTATCTATTTCACTTGCTTTGGCAATGTTAACATATGTTTCCCATTCCAATAAAGCTCTACAAATTGAATTTAATTGCGAGGGAGCGAAGTTACACTGTTCTTGAAACCAATAGTAATGTGTTATGTATGAAAATAATGATGATGTTTCTCACCTCACTGGCTAGTTTCTGTTGTACAGTCAGGTAAAACTTGTAAAACAGGCTGAGGGTCAGAGTTCGTCGGTAGGTCACCATGCCACCCGGCGCAGAGGGGTGAAGGGTCATCTCCTCAGCCAATGAGGAACAAGCATCCTGCAGAAGCTCTTCCCCCCACTGTTTTCCCAGAAGTCTGCTGGCTGTGTTCTTGGCCATGACAGTAGTAGCAGCCATCCCTCCGTAACTAAGGGCCAGGTGCTTGACGACGGTTGACCCCTCGGCGAATGTCACACTCATCCCGGACGTCACAATGCTGATGTCATCCTCACGACGAGGAGACTGCTTATAGGCAGCAAAGTACTGACCCTAAACCACACACACACACACAAAGATAGACACAGAATGTGATTCTACAAGTTGCTATAGTTGCTATTCTACTGTGAATGCTGTGTGTGTGTGTGTGTGTGTGTGGTGTGTGGTGTGTGGTGTGTGTGGTGTGTGGTGTGTGTGTGGGTGTGTGTGTGTTGTGGTGTGTGGTGTGTGTGTGTGTGTGTGTGTGTGTGTGTGTGTGTGTGTGTGTGTGTGTGTGTGTGTGTGTGTGTGTGTGGTGTGTGTGTGTGGTGTGTGGTGTGTGTGTATGACCTTCTTGGTGTACGGGATCAGGACACATAGAAGAACCTCCTCAGGTGTCAGGATGGTCCTTCTGTAACCTGGGAAGAACTTCTCATCCATCACAACCACACGCTCACCACCTAGAGACAGAGACAGAGACAGAGACAGACAGACAGACAGAGACAGAGACAGAGAGAGAGAGACGGAGACGGAGAGGGAGAGAGAGAGACGGAGAGAGAGAGAGAGAGACGGAGACAGAGACAGAGACAGAGGAGAGAGACGAAAAAAAGACAATATTTAAATAAATATGTAAGGAACTAAGGAGACTTTGACATGCTTGTGTTTTATGTGAATGGTCACGTGACATTTCCACTGTCTGTCCCAGTTTAACCCCTGGTGAGAAGTGTCAAAGACCAACAGGCATTTTTTGTGACCTACCTTTGGAGTTGAAACGATACTTTCACTCACACCATAAAAATGGACATAAAACAAGGAGGCTGAGATGCAAAAAGACAATATACTTAATCCATGCTGTAAAAAAAGCAGAAGTGATTTACCTTTGGACATGAGTTTGAGCTTGCAGCCAGCAGCCATAAAGACCGGGTTGAGGTCGGAAATGGGGCTGGCAGTCATGATGTTACCTCCAATGGCCTGAAGGAGACACACACACACATATATTTTAGAGACCATACAGGTGCTTGTATTGCATATCTGTTGCATATGTGTGTGTGTGTGTGTATACCGAATGTGTGTGTGTATGTGTGTGTGTGTGTGTGTGTGTATACCGAATGTGTGTGTGTGTGTGTGTATACCGAATGTGTGTGTGTGTGTGTGTGTGTATACCGAATGTGTGTGTGTGTGTGTGTGTGTATACCGAATGTGTGTGTGTGTGTGTGTATACCAAATGTGTGTGTGTGTGTGTGTATACCGAATGTGTGTGTGTGTGTGTGTATACCGAATGTGTGTGTGTGTGTGTGTGTATACCGAATGTGTGTGTGTGTGTGTGTATACCAAATGTGTGTGTGTGTGTGTGTATACCAAATGTGTGTGTGTGTGTGTGTATACCGAATGTGTGTGTGTGTGTGTGTGTATACCGAATGTGTGTGTGTGTGTGTGTGTGTGTGTACCGAATGTGTGTGTGTGTGTGTGTGTGTGTGTACCGAATGTGTGTGTGTGTGTGTGTGTGTGTGTACCGAATGTGTGTGTGTGTGTGTGTGTGTGTGTACCGAATGTGTGTGTGTGTGTGTGTGTGTGTGTGTGTGTGTGTGTGTGTGTGTGTGTGTGTGTGTGTGTGTGTGTGTGTGTGTGTGTATACCGAATGTGTGTGTGTGTGTGTGTGGATACCGAATGTGTGTGTGTGTGTGTGTGTGGATACCGAATGTGTGTGTGTGGATACCGAATGTGTGTGTGTGGATACCGAATGTGTGTGTGTGGATACCGAATGTGTGTGTGTGTGTGTGTGTGTGTGTGTGTGTGTGTGTGTGTGTGTGTAATACGTACTGCCACGTTGCGTATCTGCAGTCCAGCGAACCAGCGGAGTTGCTCCAGTACAGCGGTGAAGACTTCAGTCTGGTAGGAGGGCAGTTTAACCAGCGCTGCCTTCAGCACATCACCCAGCAGGGTCAGGGAACAGGACGCTCCAAATACTATACCTACAACACACATACATGTCACACACACACACACACACACACACACACACACACACACACACACACACACACACACACACACACACACACACACACACACACACACACACACACACACACACACACACGTAACATGTGCAAGGCGGCCCTTTAAACTCCAAACTCAGTGCAAGGCATTGACATGACTTGTGCATGCGTGTTTCTACCTTATACTGCCAGCTAACAGACGCAGAAGGGCAGGCAGAGAGCTTCACTACCTTTCAGTGAAGGAGGACAGGCAGGAGGACAGGTAGGAGGATAGGCAGGAGGACAGGTAGGAGGACAGGTAGGAGGACAGGCAGGAGGATAGGCAGGAGGCCAGGCAGGAGGACAGGCAGGAGGACAGGTAGGAGGACAGGCAGGAGGACAGGCAGGAGAACAGGCAGGAGGTCAGGCAGGAGGACATGCAGGAGAACAGGCAGGAGGATAGGCAGGAGGATAGGCAGGAGGATAGAAAGGAGGATAGGCAGGCGAACAGGCAGGAGGATAGGCAGGAGGACAGGCAGGACAGGCAGGTGAACAGGCAGGAGGACAGGCAGGAGGACAGGCAGGTGGACAGGCAGGAGGATAGGCAGGAGGATAGGCAGGAGGATAGGCAGGAGGACAGGCAGGAGGACAGGCAGGAGGACAGGCAGGAGGACAGGCAGGAGGATAGACAGGAGGATAGGCAGGAGGATGGGCAGGAGGATGGGCAGGAGGATGGGCAGGAGGATGGGCAGGAGGACGGGCAGGAGGATAGGCAGGAGGATAGGCAGAGCTCGCTCCTGTTTGTGGACCCCACACATCATCTGCAGCCTTTTGGCAGTCATGTTTGTTTTACTGCTAAAGTAAGCTGATCAGGATGACTAACATATTGCCTCGGAAACAGTTTTCAAAGTTGGATTCTCTAACAAAATAGGGGGTGATAAGGGACGGAAGACCAACATCTGAGCTTAGGGACCTACATCAAAGGAAAGGACAGAAAATAACACAATAGTTTCACTATGAGTGGTATCAATGGAAAAACTGGCTAACATCAGACACAGATGAAGACCTAGCTAGCCAGTAACTAGCTAACATCAGACACAGATGGAGACCTAGCTAGCCAGTAACTAGCTAACATCAGACACAGATGGAGACCTAGCTAGCCAGTAACTAGCTAACACCAGACAGAGATGAAGACCTAGCTTGCCAGTAACTAGCTAACACCAGGCACAGATGAAGACCTAGCTAGCCAGTAACTAGCTAACACCAGACACAGATGAAGAACTAGCTAGCCAGTAACTAGCTAACACCAGGCATAGATGAAGACCTAGCTAGCCAGTAAGAAGCTAACACCAGACAGAGATGAAGACCTAGCTAGCCAGTAACTAGCTAACACCAGACACAGATGAAGACCTAGCTAGCCAGTAAGAAGCTAACACCAGACAGAGATGAAGACCTAGCTAGCCAGTAAGAAGCTAACACCAGACAGAGATGAAGACCTAGCTAGCCAGTAAGAAGCTAACACCAGACAGAGATGAAGACCTAGCTAGCCAGTAAGAAGCTAACACCAGACAGAGATGAAGACCTAGCTAGCCAGTAACTAGCTAACACCAGACAGAGATGAAGACCTAGCTAGCCAGTAACTAGCTAACACCAGGCATAGATGAAGACCTAGCTAGCCAGTAACTAGCTAACACCAGACACAGCTGAAAGGAGGAAACATATAAGTATATTTGCCATAGATGAATATGGTTAATCATATTAGCTGACACCTTACAGTCAAATCTTGGCAATTAGGTAAGAGAATGTCATGTTACCACTGGTGTATTAAAAATTAGAGTTAACTTCTAATGGCTGGGGGCGCTATTTTCACGTTCGGATGAAAAGCGTGCTTCGAGTAAACTGCCTGCTACTCAGGCCCAGAAACTAAGATATGCATATTATTAGTATATTTGGATAGAAAAAACTTAAGTTCCTAAAAACTGTTTGAATGATGTCTGTGAGTATAACAGAACTCATATGGCAGGCAAACACCTGAGAAAAAATCCAACCAGGAAGGGGGAAGTCTGAGGTTTGTAGGTTTTCAAGTCTTTTCCTATCCAAGATAGTGTACATTTGGTCCGATTGCACTTCCTAAGGCTTCCACTAGATGGCAACAGTCTTTATAACCTTGTTTCAGGCTTCTACCATGAAGGGGGAGTGAATAAGAGAGGTCTGGCAGAATGCCATAGGCTAAGTCAGGCGTGCGCCCGTGACAGCGAGCTCTGTTCCTTTTAATTTCTAAAGACAAAGGAATTGTCCAGTTGAAACATTATTGAAGATTTATGATAAAAATATCCTAAAGATTGATTCTATACATTGTTTGACATGTTTCTACAAACTGTAATGTAACTGTTTTGACTTTTCGTCTGGACTTTCGTCTAGACTTGCCCGTGCCTTGTGAATTTCGATTGGTGAACTAAACGCGCAAACAAAAAGGAGGTATTTGGACATAAAGATGAACTTTATCGAACTAAACAAACATTTATTGTGGAACTGGGATTAATGGGAGTGCATTCCGATGAAGATCATCAAAGGTAAGTGAATATTTATAATGCTATTTCTGACTTTTGTTGACTCCACAACATGGCGGGTATCTGTATGGCTTGTTTTGGTGCCTGAGCGCTGTACTCAGATTATTACATGGTGTGCTTTTGCCATAAAGCTTTTTTGAAATCTGACACAGCGTGCATTAAGGAGAAGTATATCTTTAATTCCATGCATAACACTTGTATTTTCATCAACATTTATGATGAGTATTCCTGTAAATTGTTGTGGCTCTCTGCAAAATCACCGGATGTTTTGGAGGCAAAACATTACTGAACATAACGCGCCAATGTAAACTGATATTTTTGGATATAAATATGAACTGTATCGAAACAAAACATACATGTATTGTGTAACATAAAGTCCTATGAGTGTCATCTGATGAAGATCATCAAAGGTTAGTGATTAATTTTATTTTTCTATTTCTGCTTTTTGTGACTCCTCTCTTTGGATGGAAAATGGCTGTGTTTTTCTGTGACTAGGCGCTGACATAACATAATCAGATGGTGTGCTTTCGTCGTAAAGCCCACTGTGGTGGGATTAACAACAAGTTTAGCTTTAAAATGGTGTATAATACTTGTATGTTTGAGGAATTTTAATTATGAGATTTCTGTTGTTTGAATTTGGCGCCCTGCACTTTCACTGGCTGTTGTCAAATTGATCCCGTTAACGGGATTTCAGCCGTAAGAAGTTTTAAGGCTGATGTCGGATTGTACAGTTCACAAATGGTACGAGACAAATCACCTGGACAGCTCTTTAGCTTTTTGTTGCAGCATGACCTAACTCAGACTGTCCCCAAGGCTGTACCAGCCACAACAGCATCAGTTGAGAGGTCCTTTTCTGAGCTGAAACGGCTAAAGAAATGCAGTCGAAAGTTGACCGATCAAGGACGACTCTCGTCTCTATCGCATCGAGACCAAGGAACTTTTCAAACTGAAGACCAACAGGGAGAAGTTTTACAGTCACCAATGTCTTTAGCTGGAAGGATAGATAGAAGTTGTCTTCTGTTATTACAGTCTGTTGCACCCTCGACAACCACTGGGATTATTATTATTTGACCCTGCTGGTCATCTATGAACATTTCTTGGCCATGTTCTGTTATAATCTCCACCTGGCACAGCCAGAAAAGGACTGGCCACCCCTCATAGCCTGGTTCCTCTCTAGGTTTCTTCCTAGGTTCCTGCCTTTCTAGGGAGTTTTTTCTAGCCACCGTGCTTCTACACCTGCATTACTTGCTGTTTGGGGTTTTAGGCTGGGTTTCTGTACAGCACTTTGAGACATCAGCTGATGTAAGAAGGGCTTTATAAATACATTTGATTTGATATTTATTATTATTCTTTCAATGGCAGACTAACCAGTCATATAACACCATAGTATACATTGAATGTAGACTGACCAGGTGAATCCAGGTGAAAACCCTTATTGATATCGCTTGTTCAATCCAATTCAATCAGATGTAGATGAATATGGACTTTTTTTAAGCCTTGAAACAATTGAGATATGGATTGTGTTTGTGTGCTATTCAGAGGGTGAACGTGCAAGACAAACGATATGCCTTTGAACAGGGTCTGGTAGTAGGTAGCAGGCACACTGCTTTTGAGAGTGTCAAGAACTGGAAAGCTGCTGGGTTTGTCACACTCAACAGTTTTCTGTGTTCATCAAGAACGGTCCACCACCAGCCAACTTGACACAACTGTGGGAAGCATTGGATTCAACATGGGCCAGCATCCCTGTGGAACACCTTTTGATACCATGTAGAGTCCATCAAATTGAGGCTGTTCTGAAGACAAAAAGGGAGGTGCAAACTCAATATTAGGAAGGTGTTCCTAATGTTTTGTCCACTCAGTGTATATCTCAGTAGTGCTGACTACTAGGCATAGTGTGTGTAATGCTGTATACTCACTGTCTGTGGTGCTGAAAGTCACCTGTTGCATGAGGCACAAGCTATTAGGGCCTGTGAATGTGTGTCTACCTGCTGCTGTTTGGTTGTGGTCCTGTCATACCGATAAACACTGTAGCAAAAAATCAACTTCATGACTGTGTGTGGTGTGTGGTGTGTATGGTGTGTGGTGTGTGGTGTGTGGTGTGTGTGTGTGTGTGTGTGTGTGTGAATGAGAGGCTCAATAGAAAGTGAATAACCGCCACGTCACTGACACACACACACACAACATACTGTACACACATTAGCCATGAACACAAAAACATACATCTTGAAATTGCCTATCCCTGCCATTCACAGCCAAACCCTTCTTCCCCTCTTACCCTCGTCAGTGTGCTGTATGGTGTTGAGCTCGGGGATGTATGCCGGGGCCAGAATAACAGGATACAACAGGTTCTTGAACTTCATCTCAATACCTGGGACACAAACAGCAACAGGGACAACAGATCAATCAAACATTATCACTTAACTACAAACTTTCAGAACAGTGAGGCTGTATTTACACTGGCAACCCAATTCAGGGTTTTTTTCTGCTCCCAATGATTGGTCTGATTAGTCTAAATACCAATTAGTAGAAAAATAACTCCTTTAACTAGTTAGTGGTCTCACCGACTTCCGTGTTACCAACCACCATCTTGGCGTTGGGGTACTGAGTCTTAAGCTCTAGAAGTTGATCCAGAGAAGCTGGCTGGAGCCACAGAACCCTCTCTCCTCTGAACCTCAGCTGTTGAGAGGACTGGTCTTTACACAGGGACTGGAGAAAGACAGAGAGAGAGAGAGAGAGAGAGAGAGAGAGAGAGAGAGAGAGAGAGAGAGAGAGAGAGAGAGAGAGAGAGAGAGAGAGAGAGAGAGAGAGAGAGAGAGAGAGAGAGAGAGAGAGAGAGAGAGAGAGAGAGAGAGAGAGAGAGAGAGAGAAAGGGAGAGAGAGAGAGAGAGTGAGAGAAAGAAAGGGAGAGAGAGGGAGAGAAAGAAAGGGAGAGAGAGAGAGAGAGAGAGAGAAAGAAAGGGAGAGAGAGAGAGAGAGAAAGAAAGGGAGAGAGAGGGAGAGAAAGAAAGGGAGAGAGAGAGAGAGGGAGAGAAAGACAGGGAGAGAGAGAGGAAGAGAAAGAAAGGGAGAGAGAGAGAGGAAGAGAAAGAAAGGGAGAGAGAGAGGAAGAGAAAGAAAGGGAGAGAGAGAGAGAGAAAGAAAGGGAGAGAGAGAGAGAGAAAGAAAGGGAGAGAGAGAGGAAGAGAAAGAAAGGGAGAGAGAGAGAGGAAGAGAAAGAAAGGGAGAGAGAAAGAAAGGGAGAGAGAAAGGGAGAGAGAGAGAAAGAGAAAGAAAGGGAGAGAGAGAGAGGAAGAGAAAGAAAGGGAGAGAGAGAGAGGAAGAGAAAGAAAGGGAGAGAGAAAGAAAGGGAGAGAGAGAGGAAGAGAGAGTCAAAGAGAGAGTCATGAGCAGATGAGCTCCTGAATTTTGTTGCATGTTTTTACAAAAAGATAGATTTAGAGTTGGATAAACTTGGATTTTTTTACCAGGTCATATACAGGATACTGCTCTCCGTAACATAACCTTCACAAATCAAATCTCCAAACCTACAACCTGATTTTGGACAAAATTACCTGGAAGGATTCCCACTACCAAAGATTTTTATTCCCAACGACTATACAGCAATTGCCCTGGCAAACCAACGACCAACAAAATAAGCACATCAGAAACCTGAAAACACCATCAAACCTGGAACTGAGTGAGTAATGTTTAGTCTGAAGCTACTTTTAAAAGCCCCAAAGAATAAGACATTACTATAATCTATTTAAATTTGTAAGTACTGAATGCTACATTAAGGCTACCAATCTTGCTAGGACAGATCCGGTTGCAACTTCAATTAGCACTGAGGTGTAAAGTGAGAGGTGTCAAAGCACTTGAGCCCAACAATGACAGGAGATTCACCGCCTCCCCCACCCACATAGAGAGGCCTTTGAGGCCACCTGCTCCATGGCTTCCCTCTGTGCAGAGGTCATGACAATACAGTACCCCTTGGATGTAAAAAATTTGAATGCACGGAAAGAGTACAAAGAAGCTCCTCATGGACAATCCAGAGACACTTTTTGCTGACTGCTTCAAAAAGGGGAATGTACTATAAGCAACTTAATCTTGCACACAGACCACCCCCTGACATGACGGGATTTGGAGTGGGCTACGGCCGTCTGGGACATAGGAGAGGAGGAGCTGGGTTCCTCTGAGAGGTTCATGGCTCTGTTCAGGGCGGTCTTCGACCATCCTCCAGAGGGCAGAGAGGGAGGCAAGCAACTGTTTCAACTCCATCAGGGTGGTCAAACCGCTGCTGAATACGCCCTCGCCTTTCGGACTGTGGCAGCTTCCAGTGGATGGAATGAGCCGGCTCTCCGTGGTCTATACTGCATTGGACTGCGCGAGGAGGTCCAGACAGAGTTGGCATGTCGGGATGACAACATGTCCTTGTGTAACAGATGTATAGTGTACTCTCCATGCGTTGTGTTTTAAAATAATAAATCACTTCGGCCAGTGGTCCCAGTTGAGCATCATTTATTTCTGCTGTGGTTAAATGGGAAACAGCACGTTAGTTGTGCAGGACTTAACAGTGATGATGGCTGTCGATGGCAAAATCCCTCGCATCACATTTTCATACTGGGTGAACAAAATACAAAAATACAATACAAAATATAACATGTGTAAATACCTGTGGTTAAATGGGAAACAGCACGTTAGTTGTGCAGGACTTAACAGTGATGATGGCTGTCGATGGCAAAATCTGTAGCATGAAGACAACTGTGTTAGCCGTGGCTTATGTGACCATGACATCGGTGTATGCTAGCTAACACAATTATTTACAGCAATCATATGCCAAAGCACATCCCAGAAAGCCCCTCAATCCCTAACAGGTACCATATAACCACACATGTATAAAATCAGTAACGTACAGCAAATTTGTACACATTGTAAAATAGAAAATAGAAAACAGTATTCAGAACGTGACCTACCCCTCGCATCACATTTTCATACTGGGAAGACCTGACGTTCGCGATCTCCCCCTATCTGCAAGCGGGGCCAATCACAACACCCCTTATTGTCATCAGAGTTGAACTAACCAATAAGAATGCTTGAACATCAAATACACATTTCTTTAGAGGCAAGTGGAAACATAACCAACCCTGTTACACTTGGATGCTTTCATCTCCATGGCAATCCATTTAGATAACCTTCTTCGCGTGCTCTGGTGTCCACCTCACCACTGTCCTGAGGCAGAGCCTGAACCCATGGAGGTAGGGACCACACACCTCTTCGCGGCAGACCGGCGTCATCTGAGATAGCTGTCATTGCAGCCAGGAGGGGAACCGGCTTCCCTGATGTCCAGTGCGTCTGAACAATGGGTCCACTAGAGCAGTGGGGCGGCCACGTGATCTTCTGTCTCCCACGGTAGGCGTGAGTATTCCATTTTCATTGTTTTCTGACAAAACCCTTTCTGGTTCCCATTTCACTTCTGGCTGGCTCTCAAGTGTTGTCTCTACAGCTCTAGTGGACTCCGGTGCCGCGGGGAACTTTATTGACCAGGCCCACGCTTCCTCCCTGAACTTAACTTCATACCCGCTCTCCTCTCCTTTTCCAGCCCTGAATATGCGACCATTGGGATCCGGCACTATTACGCACGTCACAGCACCACTCACACCTCACCGTTGGACCCATGCACCAGGAAAGCCTTCCTCATCATCCCTGCACCCGTACAAAGTCATCCTCGGCCTCCCGTGGCTCAAACTCCATAACCTCACCATCTCCTGGTCAAAGATGAGAATCACTGGGACCAGGATGTCGGAGGATCTGCTTTCCCGTCCAATCATCTGTGGTTCCACGTTGGTGGAGGGTCCAATCAGTCTTACCGAATTGTTGGCCTCATGTTTTGTGACGTAGATGTGGACATCCCCAAGGCTCTGGAGAAGGAACTCACTACTGCCACCTGCCCTCCAGAGCGCATCTACGTCCCCACAGGGGTGAGAGATTGGCTGTTGACCTGGGCACACACATCCCTCGCTGCTGGACACGCAGTTATCACCCGCACCATGGCGCAGAACGTTGCCTAGTATGTCAACTCATGTTCGTTATGTACATAGTCATTTAAACAACCTCTTAAGGATCTGCCCCTTTTTTCAATTTTTGGCCCAAATTTAACTGGCTGTGGCTCAGGCCCTGAAGCAAGCATATGCATATTCTTGGTACCATTTGAAAGGAAACACTTTGAAGTTTGTGGAAATGTGAAAGGAATGTAGGAGAATATAAGACAATAGATCTGGTAAAAGATAATACAGAGAAAAAAACAATCGTTTTTTTTGGACCATCTTTGAAATGCAAGAGAAAGGCCATAGTGTACTATTCCAGCCCAGGTGCAATTTAGATTTTGGCCACTAGATGGAAGCAGTGTATGTGCAATGTTTTAGACTGATCCAATGAACCATTGTATTTATGTTCAAAATTTTGTGGCAAGACTGCCCAAATGTGCCTAATTTGTTAATTAATAACTTTTCATGTTCAAAATTGTGCACTCTCCTCAAACAATAGCATTGCATTATTTCACTGTAATAGCTACTGTAAATTGGACAGTGCAGTTAGATTAACAAGAATTTAAGCTTTCTGCCCGTATCAGATATGTCTATGTCCTGGGAAATGTTCTTCTTCCTTACAACCTCATGCTAATCATATTAGCCTATGTTAGCTCAACCGTCCCGTGGAAGGGACACCAATCCCGATGAAGATTTAATTAACAATGTCTACACTGTATTTCTGATCAATTTGATGTTATTTTAATGGACCATTTTTTGTGTGCTTTTGTTTATAAACAAGGACATTTCTAAGTGACCCCAAAGGTAGTGTATGAGCACAAACATGTGTGCAGTTAAAATTGGCAAGAAACACACAGATTTCTTTCCTCAGTGCCGTGGGGTGAGACAGGGATGCAGCTTGAGCCCCACACTCTTCAACATATATATCAATGAATAGGCGAGGGCATTAGAGCAGTCTGCAGCACCCGGCCTCACCCTACTGGATTCTGAAATAAAATGTCTACTGTTTGCAAATGATCTGATGCTTCTGTCCCCAAACAAGAAGGGTCTAACGCAGTACCTAGATCTTCTGGACAGATTATGTCAGACCTGGGCCCTGACAGTGAATCTCAGTAAGACAAAAATAATAGTGTTCCAAAAAAGGTCAAGTAGACAAGACTACAAACTCTCTCTAGACACTGTTGCCCCAAAAATAATTACACCTCAACCTAAATACACCACAGGTAACTTCCTCAAGGCTGTGAATAATCTAAGAGACAAAGCAAGAAGGGCCTTCGATGCCATCAAAAGGAACATGCAACTCAACATCCCAATTAGGATCTGGCTAAAAATATTTCAACCCATTGCCCTTTACGGTTGTGAGGTCTGGGGTCCGCTCACCAAACAAGAATTCATAAAATATGGAAAAACACCTAATTGCGACTCAGCATGCAGAATTCAGCAAAAAATATACTTTGCATACAATGCAAAACCCCAAACAATGCATGCAGAGCAGAATTAGGACTATACTCACTAGTTATCAACATACAGAAAAGAGCTGTTCAATTCTACATCCACCTAAAAGGAATGCTCACACATTCCACCACAAAGCCCTGACCTACAGAGATGAACCTATAGAAGAGTCCCGTCAGCCAGCTAGTTCTGGGGCTCTGTTCACAAACACAAACAGACCTCACAGAGCCCCAGGAGAGAAACACATTTAGACTCAACAAAATTATGAGAAAGCAAAAATAACTATTTTGACACACTGGAAATAATGAACTAGAATGCTATTTGGCCCTAAAACAGAGAGTACCAAGTGCCAGAATACCTGACCACTTTGACTGACCCCAAATTAAGAAAAGCCTTGACTATGTACAGACTCAGTGAGCATAGCCTTGCTATTGAGAAAGGAGTGCCGTAGGGCAGACCTAGCTCTCGAGAGAAGACAGGCCATGTGCCGACTGCCCACAAAATGAGGTGGAAACAGAGCTACAATTCCTAACCTTCTGCCAAATGCATGACAACATTAGAGACACATATTTCCCTCAGATTACACAGATCCACAAAAACAAATCAACCATTGATAAACTCCCATATCTGTTATGTGAAATACCGCAGTGTGTCGTCACAGCAGCAAGATGTGTGGCCCGTTGCCATGAATTAAGGGAAACCAGTGGAGCACCAACAACATTGTACAAATACAACCTTTATTTATATGTTTATACGTTTATTTTCCAATTCATAATTTAACAATTTGCACGTTGTTACAACACTAATAATATGTGTGTGATATTAACCAGTTATTTGTGTAATATTACATTTGAAATGTCTATATTCTTTCATGTTTAGCTTGTTTATCTATTTCACTTGCTTTGGCAATGTAAACATATGTTTCCCATGCTAATGAAGCCCCTTACATTGAATTGAGAGACAGGGATATACAGACGGAGGTGTGTGTGAGTGAGTGAGTGAGTGAGTGAGTGAGTGAGTGAGTGAGTGAGTGAGTGAGTGAGTGAGTGAGTGAGTGAGAGAGAGAGAGAGAGTGATGAACAGAGAGACAGTGAAAGAGACGAACAGAGAGAGAGGGGTAAGGGTATGTGTAAAGCCCCCGTGTGTGTTGATGTGCGTTAGTGTATCTACCATCAACTCTGGTGGGAAGATGATCTCCTGAGTGGGGTCCAGAGGGAGGAAGTCAGCTGGGTCGTAGAGAGGAGCAGGCAGCACTGAGGTCCTCTGAGATCAATGACACGCCATTGAAACATGATTAACCAGTTATATGTACATTATTAACCAGTTATATGTACATTATTAACTAGTTATATGTACATTATTAACTAGTTATCTGTGTATTATTAACTAGTTAGATGTACATTATTAACCAGTTGTATGTACATTATTAACCAGTTATATGTACATTATTAACCAGTTATATGTACATTATTAACTAGTTATATGTACATTATTAACCTGTTATATGTACATTATTAACTAGTTATATGTACATTATTAACTAGTTATATGTACATTATTAACCAGTTATATGTACATTTTTAACCAGTTATATGTACATTATTATTATTTACCAGTTATATATACATTGTTAACTAGTTATGTGTATTATTAACTAGTTATATGTACATTATTAACCAGTTATATGTACATTATTATTATTTACCAGTTATATGTACATTATTAACCAGTAATATGTACATTATTAACCAGTAATATGTACATTATTAACCAGTAATATGTACATTATTAACCAGTTATATGTACATTATTAACCAGTTATATGTACATCATTAACCAGTTATATGTGTATTATTAACCAGTTATATGTACATTATTAACCAGTTATATGTACAATATTAACCAGTTATATGTACATTATTAACCAGTTATATGTACATTATTAACTAGTTATATGCATATTATTATTATTTACCAGTTATATGTACATTATTAACCAGTTATATGTACATTATTAACCAGTTATATGCATATTATTATTATTTACCAGTTATATGTACATTATTAACCAGTTATATGCATATTATTATTGACCAGTTATTTGTGTATTATTGTTATGGATTTTATGTATAATGACTAAATGATGTATACATTTAAAGTAATGATAGGAGTCTAACTAACATCATTCTACACTGTCTCTGTATAATGATTTGAATGTTTATAAATAGGAAAAGAGGAACTGTGGGCAGACAACTTGTGACCCCTGTGAAACTGATAACAGGAAGACAGTCTCCCCACTCAGGGAGGGGAGAAACTGTTAGGCTTCCAGTAGAGGATGTAACATGTTGCAGAATATGATAAACAATGTATGTGTTGGAATAAACTTGGAAATGGCATTGTCATTGTTAGAGAGGAGGAGGGGCATTTCTGATGAAATATGAGGTATTTAAACCTATGTGCATGGTATGATTGTTAGAGCTCTCGAGAATAAACATTCTGACTATTGTAGACTGGCCTCTGTCTGCTTCATTTCAACCAGAACCTTACAAACTCTGGGTTACAGACTGAGTATTTTAAACTCTGGGTTACAGACTGAGTATTTTAAACTCTGGGTTACAGACTGAGTATTTTAAACTCTGGGTTACAGACTGAGTATTACAAACTCTGGGTTACAGACTGAGTATTACAAACTCTGGGTTACAGACTGAGTATTTTAAACTCTGGGTTACAGACTGAGTATTTGAAACTCTGGGTTACAGACTGAGTATTTGAAACTCTGGGTTACAGACTGAGTATTACAAACTCTGGGTTACAGACTGAGTATTTTAAACTCTGGGTTACAGACTGAGTATTACAAACTCTGGGTTACAGACTGAGTATTATAAACTCTGGGTTACAGACTGAGTATTACAAACTCTGGGTTACAGACTGAGTATTTTAAACTCTGGGTTACAGACTGAGTATTTGAAACTCTGGGTTACAGACTGAGTATTTGAAACTCTGGGTTACAGACTGAGTATTTTAAACTCTGGGTTACAGACTGAGTATTTTAAACTCTGGGTTACAGACTGAGTATTACAAACTCTGGGTTACAGACTGAGTATTACAAACTCTGGGTTACAGACTGAGTATTACAAACTCTGGGTTACAGACTGAGTATTTTAAACTCTGGGTTACAGACTGAGTATTTTAAACTCGGGTTACAGACTGAGTATTTTAAACTCGGGTTACAGACTGAGTATTTTAAACTCTGGGTTACAGACTGAGTATTACAAACTCTGGGTTACAGACTGAGTATTACAAACTCTGGGTTACAGACTGAGTATTTTAAACTCTGGGTTACAGACTGAGTATTTTAAACTCGGGTTACAGACTGAGTATTTTAAACTCGGGTTACAGACTGAGTATTATAAACTCGGGTTACAGACTGAGTATTTTAAACTCGGGTTACAGACTGAGTATTACAAACTCTGGGTTACAGACTGAGTATTTTAAACTCTGGGTTACAGACTGAGTATTTTAAACTCGGGTTACAGACTGAGTATTTTAAACTCGGGTTACAGACTGAGTATTACAAACTCTGGGTTACAGACTGAGTATTATAAACTCTGGGTTACAGACTGAGTATTATAAACTCTGGGTTACAGACTGAGTATTATAAACTCTGGGTTACAGACTGAGTATTATAACTCTGGGTTACAGCCTGAGTATTATAACTCTGGGTTACAGACTGAGTATTATATACTCTGGGTTACAGACTGAGTATTATAAACTCTGGGTTACAGACTGAGTATTATATACTCTGGGTTACAGACTGAGTATTATATACTCTGGGTTACAGACTGAGTATTATAACTCTGGGTTACAGACTGAGTATTATATACTCTGGGTTACAGACTGAGTATTATAAACTCTGGGTTACAGACTGAGTATTATAACTCTGGGTTACAGACTGAGTATTATAAACTCTGGGTTACAGCCTGAGTATTATAAACTCTGGGTTACAGCCTGAGTATTATAAACTCTGGGTTACAGCCTGAGTATTATAAACTCTGGGTTACAGCCTGAGTATTATAACTCTGGGTTACAGACTGAGTATTATAAACTCTGGGTTACAGACTGAGTATTATATACTCTGGGTTACAGACTGAGTATTATAAACTCTGGGTTACAGACTGAGTATTATAAACTCTGGGTAACAGACTGAGTATTATAAACTCTGGGTAACAGACTGAGTATTATAAACTCTGGGTTACAGACTGAGTATTATAAACTCTGGGTTACAGACTGAGTATTATAACTCTGGGTTATAGACTGAGTATTATAACTCTGGGTTACAGACTGAGTATTATATACTCTGGGTTACAGACTGAGTATTATATACTCTGGGTTACAGACTGAGTATTATAAACTCTGGGTTACAGACTGAGAATTATAAACTCTGGGTTACAGACTGAGTATTACAAACTCTGGGTTACAGACTGAGTATTATATACTCTGGGTTACAGACTGAGTATTATATACTCTGGGTTACAGACTGAGTATTATATACTCTGGGTTACAGACTGAGTATTATAACTCTGGGTTACAGACTGAGTATTATATACTCTGGGTTACAGACTGAGTATTATATACTCTGGGTTACAGACTGAGTTTTATATACTCTGGGTTACAGACTGAGTATTATATACTCTGGGTTACAGCCTGAGTATTATATACTCTGGGTTACAGCCTGAGTATTATAAACTCTGGGTTACAGACTGAGTATTATAACTTTGGGTTACAGACTGAGTATTATAAACTCTGGGTTACAGCCTGAGTATTATAAACTCAGGGTTACAGCCTGAGTATTATAAACTCTGGGTTACAGCCTGAGTATTATAAACTCTGGGTTACAGACTGAGTATTATAACTCTGGGTTACAGACTGAGTATTATAAACTCTGGGTTACAGACTGAGTATTATATACTCTGGGTTACAGACTGAGTATTATAAACTCTGGGTTACA
Source organism: Salvelinus alpinus (assembly GCF_045679555.1). Lineage (NCBI taxonomy): Eukaryota > Metazoa > Chordata > Actinopteri > Salmoniformes > Salmonidae > Salvelinus > Salvelinus alpinus. The sequence goes on along the minus strand of NC_092110.1, from coordinate 40,707,361 downwards.
GACTGAGTATTATAAACTCTGGGTAACAGACTGAGTATTATAAACTCTGGGTTACAGACTGAGTATTATAAACTCTGGGTTACAGACTGAGTATTATAAACTCTGGGTTACAGACTGAGTATTATAAACTCTGGGTTACAGACTGAGTATTATAAACTCTGGGTTACAGACTGAGTATTATAAACTCTGGGTTACAGACTGAGTATTATATACTCTGGGTTACAGACTGAGTATTATAAACTCTGGGTTACAGACTGAGTATTATAAACTCTGGGTTACAGACTGAGTATTATAAACTCTGGGTAACAGACTGAGTATTATAAACTCTGGGTTACAGACTGAGTATTATAAACTCTGGGTTACAGACTGAGTATTATAAACTCTGGGTTACAGACTGAGTATTATATACTCTGGGTTACAGACTGAGTATTATAAACTCTGGGTTACAGACTGAGTATTATAAACTCTGGGTTACAGACTGAGTATTATAAACTCTGGGTTACAGACTGAGTATTATATACTCTGGGTTACAGACTGAGTATTATAAACTCTGGGTTACAGACTGAGTATTATAAACTCTGGGTTACAGACTGAGTATTATAACTCGGTTACAGACTGAGTATTATAAACTCTGGGTTACAGACTGAGTATTATATACTCTGGGTTACAGACTGAGTATTACAAACTCTGGGTTACAGACTGAGTATTACAAACTCTGGGTTACAGACTGAGTATTATAAACTCTGGGTTACAGACTGAGTATTATAAACTCTGGGTTACAGACTGAGTATTATAAACTCTGGGTTACAGACTGAGTATTATATACTCTGGGTTACAGACTGAGTATTATAACTCTGGGTTACAGACTGAGTATTATAACTCGGTTACAGACTGAGTATTTTAAACTCTGGGTTACAGACTGAGTATTATAAACTCTGGGTTACAGACTGAGTATTATAAACTCTGGGTTACAGACTGAGTATTATAACTCTGGGTTACAGCCTGAGTATTATAACTCTGGGTTACAGACTGAGTATTATATACTCTGGGTTACAGACTGAGTATTATAAACTCTGGGTTACAGACTGAGTATTATATACTCTGGGTTACAGACTGAGTATTATATACTCTGGGTTACAGACTGAGTATTATAACTCTGGGTTACAGACTGAGTATTATATACTCTGGGTTACAGACTGAGTATTATAAACTCTGGGTTACAGACTGAGTATTATAACTCTGGGTTACAGACTGAATATTATAAACTCTGGGTTACAGCCTGAGTATTATAAACTCTGGGTTACAGCCTGAGTATTATAAACTCTGGGTTACAGCCTGAGTATTATAAACTCTGGGTTACAGCCTGAGTATTATAACTCTGGGTTACAGACTGAGTATTATAAACTCTGGGTTACAGACTGAGTATTATATACTCTGGGTTACAGACTGAGTATTATAAACTCTGGGTTACAGACTGAGTATTATAAACTCTGGGTAACAGACTGAGTATTATAAACTCTGGGTAACAGACTGAGTATTATAAACTCTGGGTTACAGACTGAGTATTATAAACTCTGGGTTACAGACTGAGTATTATAACTCTGGGTTATAGACTGAGTATTATAACTCTGGGTTACAGACTGAGTATTATATACTCTGGGTTACAGACTGAGTATTATATACTCTGGGTTACAGACTGAGTATTATAAACTCTGGGTTACAGACTGAGAATTATAAACTCTGGGTTACAGACTGAGTATTACAAACTCTGGGTTACAGACTGAGTATTATATACTCTGGGTTACAGACTGAGTATTATATACTCTGGGTTACAGACTGAGTATTATATACTCTGGGTTACAGACTGAGTATTATAACTCTGGGTTACAGACTGAGTATTATATACTCTGGGTTACAGACTGAGTATTATATACTCTGGGTTACAGACTGAGTTTTATATACTCTGGGTTACAGACTGAGTTTTATATACTCTGGGTTACAGACTGAGTATTATATACTCTGGGTTACAGCCTGAGTATTATAAACTCTGGGTTACAGACTGAGTATTATAACTTTGGGTTACAGACTGAGTATTATAAACTCTGGGTTACAGCCTGAGTATTATAAACTCAGGGTTACAGCCTGAGTATTATAAACTCTGGGTTACAGCCTGAGTATTATAAACTCTGGGTTACAGACTGAGTATTATAACTCTGGGTTACAGACTGAGTATTATAAACTCTGGGTTACAGACTGAGTATTATATACTCTGGGTTACAGACTGAGTATTATAAACTCTGGGTTACAGACTGAGTATTATAAACTCTGGGTAACAGACTGAGTATTATAAACTCTGGGTTACAGACTGAGTATTATAAACTCTGGGTTACAGACTGAGTATTATAAACTCTGGGTTACAGACTGAGTATTATAAACTCTGGGTTACAGACTGAGTATTATAAACTCTGGGTTACAGACTGAGTATTATAAACTCTGGGTTACAGACTGAGTATTATATACTCTGGGTTACAGACTGAGTATTATAAACTCTGGGTTACAGACTGAGTATTATAAACTCTGGGTTACAGACTGAGTATTATAAACTCTGGGTAACAGACTGAGTATTATAAACTCTGGGTTACAGACTGAGTATTATAAACTCTGGGTTACAGACTGAGTATTATAAACTCTGGGTTACAGACTGAGTATTATATACTCTGGGTTACAGACTGAGTATTATAAACTCTGGGTTACAGACTGAGTATTATAAACTCTGGGTTACAGACTGAGTATTATAAACTCTGGGTTACAGACTGAGTATTATATACTCTGGGTTACAGACTGAGTATTATAAACTCTGGGTTACAGACTGAGTATTATAAACTCTGGGTTACAGACTGAGTATTATAACTCGGTTACAGACTGAGTATTATAAACTCTGGGTTACAGACTGAGTATTATATACTCTGGGTTACAGACTGAGTATTATAAACTCTGGGTTACAGACTGAGTATTACAAACTCTGGGTTACAGACTGAGTATTATAAACTCTGGGTTACAGACTGAGTATTATAAACTCTGGGTTACAGACTGAGTATTATAAACTCTGGGTTACAGACTGAGTATTATATACTCTGGGTTACAGACTGAGTATTATAACTCTGGGTTACAGACTGAGTATTATAACTCGGTTACAGACTGAGTATTTTAAACTCTGGGTTACAGACTGAGTATTACAAACTCTGGATTACAGACTGAGTATTATAAACTCTGGGTTACAGACTGAGTATTATAACTCTGGGTAACAGACTGAGTATTATAAACTCTGGGTTACAGACTGAGTATTACAAACTCTGGGTTACAGACTGAGTATTATAAACTCTGGGTTACAGACTGAGTATTATAAACTCCGAGTATTTTAATTGAAGTTCATTTTATGAACCTTGAGAAAATAATTCTCGTAACAATTATTTAGCGTTTAAAAGTTGTATTTTTTCAAAATTTTTGGTTAATTTATGTTGAAATGTTTTGCTCTTTTATTTATAATTCAAACATTTTATTTGAAGTTAAAATTAGTATTTTAATTTATAATAGAGCGCTGAAATCGTGACTGCATATCACCTGTGTGACAACACGGGTGGGATCGGGCCAATAACTGTGAAACATTTCTCCAATCATCCAACAGACATTAGAACCTTCATGTAGATCATTTCTGGTTGTAAAACAAGTGTGTGTCTGACTCACGAGGTCCAGGTCACACATGTGACTGTCTACCCATCATGCCTTGTGGTTGTGATACAGGCACGGATAATCGATTTCTTCTACGTTCTTTCATAATACTGTTCTTAATGTATTAGAACACAGTTCTTTGTCACTTAAAAAATATCTGAGTTTCTCAACTTTTACTGAAATAACTTCATCTATATGAGTTAAACTTGTTTTGTAAAGGCTTTTATGTAAAAAAAAAAAAAGTATATCTCTGAGTTTTAAATGCAGGACTGTGATGGTATAACTCCTTGTTGGGCTTGGCTATCCAGCTGGCTAATGTATATATTCAAATTTCAACTGGACAAAGAACTGGCTTTTTTGTTTCACCTGCCGGTTCCTGGAAGGACAAGGACTGTGTGCGGAGACGGGATGCCTGTTCAGACTCATAGTTGCCTAGAGACGTTTCCAGACCACGGCTGAAGTGTGGTGTGCTTTGGCGATGCAGCGACCGAGGCATCATTCAGGTGGGTGTTACGCTTTCAGCCATAGAGGACTAGATATGTACCTAGAAGCAGCTTCTTCAGAGATGGTGAGTTGCCCTCGTGAAGAGCTCTTGGCCTATGTCAGACTGACTGTTTATCAGCTCCACTCAAGCCAACAGACCAACAGCTCTGATCAAGCCAACAGCTCCGGTCAAGCTAACAGACCAGCAGCTCTGGTCAAGCCAACAGACCAACAGCTCTGGTCAAGCCAACAGACCAACAGCTCCGTTCAAGCCAACAGACCAACAGCTCCGGTCAAGCCAACAGACCAACAGCTCCGGTCAAGCCAACAGACCAACAGCTCTGGTCAAGCCAACAGACCAACAGCTCTGGTCAAGCCAACAGACCAACAGCTCTGGTCAAGCCAACAGACCAACAGCTCCGGTCAAGCCAACAGACCAACAGCTCTGGTCAAGCCAACAGACCAACAGCTCCGGTCAAGCCAACAGACCAACAGCTCCGGTCAGACCAGCAGCTCTGGTCAAGCCAACAGACCAACAGCTCTGGTCAAGCCAACAGACCAACAGCTCCGGTCAAGCCAACAGACCAACAGCTCCGGTCAGACCAGCAGCTCTGGTCAAGCCAACAGACCAGCAGCTCTGGTCAAGCCAACAGACCAGCAGCTCTGGTCAAGCCAACAGACCAACAGCTCCACTCAAACCAACAGACCAACAGCTCCGGTCAAGCCAACAGACCAGCAGCTCCGGTCAGACCAACAGCTCTGGTCAAGCCAACAGACCAGCAGCTCCGGTCAAGCCAACAGACCAACAGCTCTGGTCAAGCCAACAGACCAACAGCTCTGGTCAAGCCAACAGACCAACAGCTCTGGTCAAGCCAACAGACCAGCAGCTCCGGTCAAGCCAACAGACCAGCAGCTCCGGTCAAGCCAACAGACCAACAGCTCCGGTCAAGCCAACAGACCAGCAGCTCCGGTCAAGCCAACAGACCAACAGCTCCGGTCAAGCCAACAAACCAACAGCTCTGGTCAAGCCAACAGACCAACAGCTCTGGTCAAGCCAACAGACCAACAGCTCTGGTCAAGCCAACAGACCAGCAGCTCTGGTCAAGCCAACAGACCAGCAGCACCTTTGGTCAAGCCAACAGACCAACACCCCCGGTCAAGCCAACAGACCAACAGCTCTGGTCAAGCCAACAGACCAACAGCTCTGGTCAAGCCAACAGACCAACAGCTCTGGTCAAACCAACAGACCAGCAGCTCTGGTCAAGCCAACAGACCAACAGCTCCGGTCAAACCAACAGACCAACAGCTCCGGTCAGACCAACAGCTCTGGTCAAGCCAACAGACCAGCAGCTCTGGTCAAGCCAACAGACCAGCAGCTCTGGTCAAGCCAACAGACCAGCAGCTCTGGTCAAGCCAACAGACCAACAGCTCCGGTCAAGCCAACAGACCAACAGCTCTGGTCAAGCCAACAGACCAACAGCTCTGGTCAAGCCAACAGACCAACAGCTCTGGTCAAACCAACAGACCAGCAGCTCTGGTCAAGCCAACAGACCAACAGCTCTGGTCAAACCAACAGACCAGCAGCTCTGGTCAAGCCAACAGACCAGCAGCTCCCCAGAAGATGATGAACGTTACTACTAGTTACTTCCATCAATTTCATTCATTGCTTTTGACCTACTGTATATATTTCATTTACTGTGTTTAGGAATAATATTTTGTCAATTTAAATTATACTCGCAATTCAGCCTCTTTCTGCCAGTTGTACAAAGTTGTTGAAGAACAGCAAAAAAAAACTAGAATATCTCTATCCCACTCTCATTCTCTTTGATTCAAAGAATCGAGTACACTACAGTAGTTGACGTTGTCAATGGTCAAATTAATAAATAGTAGACTGCCAGATTGTTTGATAAATCCTGTTATATTGATGACTGTTATACTGATAGTTACTCTACATTTTTAAATCTCTATCTTTTTTGGGGGGGAGGGGGGGTTTAATATGACATTTCATTGAGAAAGCATAGAATTCACATGAATCAATGGAAAAGGTGGATGCAGGGAGGGATTGAACTCACGTCTCCAGTGGGGAGATTTGTGCCAGAAATGTTCCCAGTCAACCATGGCTCTGCACACTGTCTATTGAAGGAGTAAACTTACGTTGACATTCTCGTCAGTGTACCCTTTGGTCTTTACTCCGTTGGTCATGCAGCAGCCGTTTTCCTTCCCCTTGCCACCACAACACTTCCTCTCCTGTGGCACACACACACACACACACACACACACACACACACACACACACACACACACACACACACACACACACACACACACACACACACACACCACAGATTGGAGAAGAAATGATGGAAGTGAAAGCAGAAGAAAGAGGAAGACGATGATCCTTACTCATCCTCAGGATGCTGCATGACACTCAGGGTGTGTTTGTGTGGTCTTACTTTGGTGAACGTCTTGTACCCCTCCAGAATTGGTCTGTAACCAGTACAGCGACACAGGTTCCCTGTGGGGACAACAACAGTACAACATTACCTGGCTCAAACCTGTCATTGATGTGTGGTTCAAATGGGTCTAAATGTCTAAATGTACATTGGTGAGTTTTTGGCAGGAAGACACTAGTTTGTAGGGTTGCACAATTCTTATAACTTTTCCAAAATGTCGTGGGTTTCGAAAAATGTGTGATTGGTTTTGCAACCTAAATGTTGTAACCCAATTTACCTTGGAAGGCCTCCTCTATGTCGGCCATGCGAGGTGTAGGCTGGTTCCTGAGCAGAGCATACATAGACATGACGATACCTGGGGTACAGAACCCACACTGAGAACCATGAGACTTAGCGATACGCTCCTACACACACAGAGAGAGAGAGCGAGAGAGCGAGAGAGCGAGAGAGAGAGAGAGAGAGAGAGAGAGAGCGAGAGAAACTTACGGAAAGTTCTGACTATTTACAGACTCAGTGAGCATTGCTATTGAGAAAGGATGCCGTAGGCAGACATGGCTCTCAAGAGAAGACAGGCTATGTGCACACTGCCCACAAAATGAGGTGGAAACTGAGCTGCACTTCCTAACCTCCTGCCAAATGTATGACCATATTAGAGACACATATTTCCCTAAAGTCACACAGATCCATAAAGAATTAGAAAACAAATCCAATTTTGATAATCTCCCGTATCTATTGGGTGAAATACCACAGTGTGCCATCACAGCAGCAAGATGTGTTGCCACAAGAATATTTACGTTATTTATTTTCTCTTAAACTATTTGCACATAATATGAGATTTGAAATGTCTTTATTCTTTAGGAACTTCTGTGAGTGTAATGTTTAATGTTAATTTGTATTGTTTATTTTACTTTTGTTTATTATGTACATAACTTGATTTAGCAATGTTAACATATGTTTCCCATGCCAATAAAGCCCTTACATTGAATTGGATTGAATTGACAGAGAAAGGGGAGAGAGAGAGAGACAGTTAGGGGGGGGGGGGGAGAGGGAAGGAAGGAGAGAGAGGAGAGAGAGGAAGAGAAAGAGAGAGAGAGGGGGGAGAGAGAGAGGGAAGGAGAGAGAGGAGAGAGAGGAAGAGAAGGGGGAGAGAGAGAGAGTTAGGCGGGAGGGGAGAGAAAGAGAGAGAAAGGGGGGAGGGAGAGAGAGAGAGAGAGAGAGGGGGGGGGGGGAGAGACACAGAGGGAGGACAGAGTGTTGGCTGCAGTGTGTATACGTGAGCCATGCGGTCTAAGACACTGTTCTTACCTGTACAGGGTGCAGTTTCCCTGCCACGCTGCCGATGCCTTCCACCGTGGTGACAGCACAATGATGGAGAGAACACAGAGGGGCCAGACACCCATTCACCGAGAGGTGCCTGGAGGGTTAAGTTAAACACAGTCTCCTCTCACACACACGACACTCAAGTACACACACACACACACTCTCTCACTCTCACACAAACATGCAAACACACACACGACACTCATGTACACACACACACACACTCTCTCACACAAACATGCAAACACACCACACACAGATTGCTATGTGAGGATACAGCACTCTTCTGAGATGGGGCTGATATTTGGAGAGCATCACAGTACAGGCTCCACATCCTCCCTCTGCACAGCCCAGCTTAGTACCTGTCAAACCCACTGGTACACACAGTCAAGGAACAACTGGATGGGGGGGGGGGGGGGTAGGTGAGAGAGATAGAGTGTGTGAGGGAGGGAGGGAACGGAAGGGGAGAAAGAAGGAGAGAGATGAAAAGAGAGATAGACAGTCGGACCCAGGAGTTGTACTGGAAACAATGACTTGACCCAGGAGTTGTTCCTGTCAGTTGTGTGTTGATTACTCCTGCATCAGCCAAGCTGCTTTTTCCTGGTTGTGTTTATTTAATTATATTATTCAACCTTTACTTTATAAGACGGGTGATACGTCCCCCCAGGGTCCAAAACTGTGATGGACCGATATTTAAAACTGTTCAGTACATTAATCTACCTCTCTGACAAATTTGGTGCTTTTATCACAAAATGAGCATTAGTTATGGAAACATCATTTTAGCTCTGTGTATACAGAAAGGACGGTGACATAACAGTCCATGTTATTCATTAACTTACGAATGTTCAAACCTTTGGAACAACCAATCCTCTGGCTTCTCTTCAAAACCCTTCTCTCTCTAGCCCTGCAGACTAGCCCTGCAGACCAGCTAGAAAGGTCAAATCTCTCTGTAGACCAGCTAGAAAGGTCAAATCTCTCTGTAGACCAGCTAGAAAGGTCATATATCACTGTAGACCAGCTAGAAAGATCGTATATCACTGTAGACCAGCTAGAAAGGTAATATCTCACCGTAGACAAGCTAGAAAGGTCATATCTCACCATTTCCGTCATGCTTCGTTGAACATTGTGAAATATTGTCTCTACTGTCTATTCAGAACAATTCGCCAACTGTCCAGAGTTCTGCCCCCATAAAACCCCAGAGAGAGTGACAGTTCCTACAAGACAAGCAACTGAAAGCACAGAACATTAAAAGCAGGCATGACACAATGGGGCATTTTCCCCCTCAATATTTTAAGCGAATAAATGAAATACATTTATCAGGTGTGTGTGTGAATAGCAGAGGAAATATATATATATATATATACAAAACATTGCCCACAAACAGAAAAAATTGCCCGCAAAAAAATATATAGGTCTGTTAATACAGGACTAGTAAAGACCCAGTGCACTACTTTAGTGAAGGAAACATTAAATTATATGTTTTTTTGTATTCAGATTCAGATCAGGGGATCCTGCAGCACCCTCAACACCTCTACATCCCAGGGCTGTGGTACTAAATCAGCACCCTCAACACCTCTACATCCCAGGGCTGTGGTACTAAATCAGCACCCTCAACACCTCTACATCCCAGGGCTGTGGTACTAAATCAGTACCCTCAACACCTCTACATCCCAGGGCTGTGGTATTAAATCAGCACCCTCAACACCTCTACATCCCAGGGCTGTGGTACTAAATCAGTACCCTCAACACCTCTACATCCCAGGGCTGTGGTACTAAATCAGTACCCTCAACACCTCTACATCCTGTGGCTGTGGTATTAAATCAACACCTCTACATCCTGTGGCTATGGTATTAAATCAGCACCCTCAACACCCCTACTTCCTGTGGCTGTGTGTGAGTGGTATTTCAGGATACACTTTCTCCTGAGGTATGTCAGCAGTGTCATCTCTGGATCCGCATGCTTCTCTGTTATCTGGAGAGATAACATATATAGTATGTATATCATGTTATACATGTACACATATATAAAATATATAGAGTACCAGTCAAATGTTGACATACCTACTCATTCAATGAATTGTCTTCATTGTTTATTATTTTCTACATTGTAGAATAATAGTGAGGGCATCAAAACTATGGAAAAAAAACACATATGGAATCATGAAGCAACCAAAAAAGTGTAGAACAAATCAGAATATATTTAAAATTTTTGATTATTCGAAGTAGCCACCCTTTGCCTTGATGACAGCTTTGCACACTCTTGGCATTCTCTCAACCAGCTTCATGAGGTAGTCACCTGGAATGCATTTCAATTAACAGGTGTGCCTTGTTAAAAGTTTAAAAAGGTTTAGCCAATCAGTTGTGTTTTGACAAGGTAGGGGTGGCATATTTGGTAAAAGACCAAGTCCATATTATATCAAGAACAGCTCAAATAAGCAAAGGGAAATGAAAGTCTATCATTACTTTAAGACATGAAGGTCAGTCAATCTGGGAAAATTTCAAGAAAATGTCTTCAAGTGGAGTCGCAAAAACCATCAAGCGCTATGATGAAACTGGCTCTCATGAGGACCGCCACAGGAAGGAAAGACGAAGAGTTACCTCTGCTGCAGAGGATAAGTTCATTAGAGAGTTACCAGTCTCAGAAATTGCACCCCAAATAAATGCTTCACAGAGTTCAGGTAACAGACAAATCTCAACATCAACTGTTCAGAGGAGACTGCATGAATCAGGCCTTCATGGTCAAATTGTTGCAAAGAAACCACTACTAAAGGACACCAATAAGAAGAAGAGACTTGCTTGGGTCAAGAAACACGAGCAATGGACATTAGAACGGTGGAAATCTGTCCCTTGGTCTGATGAGTCCAAACTTTTGAGGTTTTTGGTTTCCACCCGACGGTTCTTAGGTGAACGGATGATCTTTGCAAATGTGATTCCCACCATGAAGCATGGAGGAGTGACGGTGTTTTGATGGTGACACTGTCTGTGATATATTTAGAAATCAAGGCACACTTAACCAGCATGGCTACCACAGCATTCTGCAGCGATACGCCATCCCATCTGGTTTGCGCTTAGGCTGGCTGTGTAAGGGCTTTTTGACCAAGAAGGAGAGTGATGGAGTGCTGCATCAGATGACCTGGCCTCCACAATCACCCAACCTCAACCCAAATTAGATATTTTGGGATAAGTTGGACAACAGAGTGAAGTTAAAGCAGCCAACAAGTGCTTAGCACATGTAGGAACTCCTTCAAGACTGTTGGAAAAGCATTCCAGGTGAAGCTGGTTGAGAGAATGCCAAGAGTGTGCAAAGCTGTCATCAAGGCAAAAGGGTGGTTATTTTGAAGAATCTAAAATATATTTTGATTTGTTTAACACTTTTTTGGTTACTACATGATTCCATGTGTTATTTCATAGTTGTGATGTCTTCAGTATTATTCTACAATGTAGAAAATTGCAGAAATCAAGAAAAACCCTTGAATGAGTAGGTCCAAATTGTTGACTGGTACTGTATTTCCCCACATAATCATATACTCTGATCAGGTAATTTGTTCTTATGGCGATAAATTAGAGTGAAATTACTGAGAATGAAGAAGTATGATAATAAAAAAAAGTCCATAGTGTTATACATCTTTAGCCATTACATTTCAAATGCAACAATTATCAAATGTATAGATCTTTAAGCATTGTCTCAATAAAGTGTTAGCCTACCAGCCCATCTACCATTTTGAGTGGCTTACTGACCAACTATTGATCAAGTTGACTTGAAAGAAAAGTAGTGAATCTTACCTTTTTTCCATTGACAAAGAAAACAAGTTCATCCGCGCTCATGTTGTGATCCGTCAGTTTATTCCTGTTAGTCTGCTCTCCGTAGGTCAGGTCGGACATGTTTAGGCTAGTGGTTTGCGCGCTCTACTGTTGTCAGTGAAGACTGCTACGTTATGGTGTGACAACGACTATATTCATTCAGTCACCCTGTATCACCCTGTATCACTCTCTCGCTCTCTCTCTCTCTCGCTCTCTCTCTGGCCCTTTTAAAGTTGAACTCCCTACGTCCGTCTGTCCCTGTTCCCTCTATATCTCTGTCTTTATGTGCTTAGACATGAAGATATAAGCGTCATAAAAGGATAAAGTCTCCAACTTTGGACTGAATATGAGGACGCCATACAGTAAAATCATGTGTCACACGGGATGTGAGGCGGGAGATGACATAAGACAAACACATGATAGCATGTTATTGATTCTCGATTAGCCTTGTGGTCACGCATGGTGAGTAGTGTACTCATGAGGTGGCTGTCTGTCTGTCACTGACATTCCGTCCTGTTTTTCTTTTGGTGTTTCAGACCAGACACTTCTTAATAAACATTCACTAACACTAAAAAAAGAGCTAGGCTTGGCATGAGCCGTGTGAGACAGCTAGAAGTATGTAAAACACAGGAGAGATGCCAATGCTAAGATTAAGACATGGTGTATTCTTTAAAATAGATTAACTTGCAGACTTGTTTACGTGCTGCTGTGCGTTTTGTTACTAACCTTACTTTGCTACCTGACAACTTTACGGTTTTTACTTTTTAATTACCGTTTATTTTTAGTTTTTCCCTCACTCAACTTTTTCACTCCGGACGCTTTATCTGGACATGGTTCGTCAGAACCTCCACCAGCCGAAGCTAAGTAGTAACATTAACATGATGCCTTCTAATTGCAGTCGCTGTACTCATAATATACAGGAGAACGATCGCCTTACGGCGAGGATAGCTGTGCTGCAAGCCCAGCTTCAGACGCAATCGTTAGGCAAGGGTAATTTCAGTGTAGGAAAGGATGAAACAGCGTCTGTGCCACCAGTAAGTACAGATATTAACGTTAGTATAAATCCCCTCGCACAGTCCCCACAGCCAGACAACTTTCTCATGGCTTCTGGGGGGAAATGCTGTAGGAATGCTCAACCGGTGTCGCTCATTCAGCCGACAGAAACTTTCAACCGGTTCTCCCTACTAAGCAGCGAGTCAGAGGCCAAGCCTACTCTGGTCTCTCCTCCACCCGTTACCGGGTCTGACCAGACCGGACACGTCGCGTGCGCGAGCGTCGCAAAATAAATGTAGAAATCATTATTCAATTATTGCAGGTGCCAACGAGCGTCTGCTATTTCTGACGCAGGTCGCGCTGCAAGTCCTGCCTCTCCCGTCTCCTCATTGGTTTATAGAAGCAGGTACCCTCGTCTCCTCATTGGTTTATAGAAGCAGGTACCCACGTCTCCTCATTGGTTATACCCACATGGGTGATTGAAAGACCAACAGTTTTGCAGGTCATCTGGTAATACTATGAAAGTGTAGATGCCAATCACCATATCAATTCAAAGATGAAAAAGCCTGGATGGAGGAGAGATGACTAGAAACGATTCGGTTGGCCGTTTTATGTGTGGATTAATTGTCGGAGTAGAGGACCTTGTGTATTTCAGGTAAACACCTCAATGTTTATATCCCAGGACAAATTAGCTAGCAACAGCAAGCTAGTTAAATACGACAAATTAACTAGCAAGTGCAAGCTAACTAGCTAAATTACCATACATGTTTAATGCTTTTCGACCTGTCCCCAAATTAATGTCATTGTTTCAGAGTTTGTTTTGATATTTTAACCTGCATGTCGTGATCGCGTTTGGTGTGGGGGGGGGCAAAATAAATGTATGCACGATAGCGCACGATGGCGCAGGCGCGCAGCCGGTTTGGGTTCGTGTTAGGTTTAAAAGAAATCATCCAGCGATCATACACTGTTTACCAGGGGGCAGGGCTACCGATGTTAAGGCTAATCTGAAGATGGTGCTGGCTAAAGCTAAAACTGGCGAGTATAGGGTTATTGTTATCAACGTCGGCACCAATGATGTTAGGATGAGACAGTCAGAGGTCACCAAGCGCAACATAGCTTCAGAAAGGTGTGTTGGCATCGAGCAATTGTCTCTGGCCCCCTCCAAGTTAGGGGGAGTGATGAGCTCTACAGCAGTCTCACAACCCAATCGCTGGTTGAAAACAGTTTTCTGCCCCTCCCAAAAGATAGAATTTGTAGATAATTGGAACCTCTTTCTGGGACTCACCCACAAACAGGACCAAGCCTGGCCTGTTGAGGAGTGACAGACTCCATCCTAGCTGAAGGCGTGCTCTCATCTTATCTATGAACAAAGACAGGGCTCTAATTCCTCTAGCTCCACAATGAAATAGGGTGCAGGCCAGGTAGCAGGCTGTTAGCCAGCCTGACAGCTTAGTGGAGTCTGCCACTAGCACAGTCAGTGTAGTCAGCTCAGCTATCCCCATTGAGACCGTGTCTGTGCCTCAACCTAGGTTGGGCAAAACTAAACATGGCGGTGTTCGCCTTAGCAATCTCACTGGAATAAAGACCTCCTCCATTCCTGCCATTATTGAAAGAGATTGTGATACCTCACATCTCAAAATAGGGCTACTTAATGTTAGATCCCTCACTTCCAAGGCAGTTATAGTCAATGAACTAATCACTGATCATAATCTTGATGTGATTGGCCTGACTGAAACATGCTTTAAGCCTGATGAATTTACTGTGTTAAATGAGGCACCACCTCCTGGTTACACTAGTGACCATATCCCCTGCGCATCCTGCAAAGGCGGAGGTGTTGCTAACATTTACGATAGCAAATTTCAATTTACCAAAGAAAAACAATGTTTTTGTCTTTTGAGCTTCTAGTCGTGAAATCTATGCAGCCTACTCAATCACTTTTTATAGCTACTGTTTACAGGCCTCCTGGGCCATATACAGCGTTCCTCACTGAGTTCCCTGAATTCCTATCGGACCTTGTAGTCATAGCAGATAATATTCTACTTTTTGGTGACTTTAATATTCACATGGAAAAGTCCACAGACCCACTCCAAAAGGCTTTCGGAGCCATCATCGACTCAGTGGGTTTTGTCCAACATGTCTCCGGACCTACTCACTGCCACAGTCATACTCTGGACCTAGTTTTGTCCCATGGAATAAATGCTGTGGTTAATGTTTTTCCTCATAATCCTGGACTATCGGACCACCATTTTAATTACGTTTGCAATCACAACAAATAATCTGCTCAGACCCCAACCAAGGATCATCAAAAGTCGTGCAATTAATTCTCAGACAACCCAAAGATTCCTTGATGCCCTTCCAGACTCCCTCTGCCTACCCAAGAACGTCAGAGGACAAAGATCTGTTAACCACCTAACTGAGGAACCTTGCGCAATACCCTAGATGCAGTCGCACCCCTAAAAACTAAAAATATTTGTCATAAGAAACTAGCTCCCTGGTATACAGAAAATACCCAAGCTCTGAAGCAAGCTTCCAGAAAACTGGAACGGAAATGGTGCCACACCAAACTGGAAGTCTTCCGACTAGCTTGGAAAGACGGTACCGTGCAGTATCAAAGAGCCCTCACTGCTGCTCGATCATCCTATTTTTTTTAAACTTAGTTGAGGAAAATAAGAACAATCCAAAATGTATTTTTGATACTGTTGCAAAGCTAACTAAAAAGCAGCATTCCCAAGAGAGGATGGCTTTCACTTCAGCAGTAATAAATTAATGAACTTCTTTGAGGAAAAGATCATGATCATTAGAAAGCAAATTACGGACTCCTCTTTAAATCTGCGTATTCCTCCAAAGCTCAGTTGTCCTGAGTCTGCACAACTCTGCCAGGACCTAGGATCAAGAGAGACACTCAACTCTATCTCTTGACACAATGATGAAAATAATCATGGCTTCTAAACCTTCAAGCTGCATACTGGACCCTATTCCAACTAAACTACTGAAAGAGCTGCTTCCTGTGCTCGGCCCTCCTATGTTGAACATAATAAACGGTTCTCTATCCACCGGATGTGTACCAAACTCACTAAAAGTGGCAGTAATAAAGCCTCTCTTGAAAAAGCCAATCCTTGACCCAGAAAATATAAAAAACTATCGGGCCTATATCGAATCTCCCATTCCTCTCAAACATTTTTTAAAAAGCTGTTGCACAGCAACTTCCTGTCTTCCCGAAGACAAACAATGTATACGAAATGCTTCAGTCTGGTTTTAGACCCCATCATAGCACTGAGACTGCACTTGTGAAGGTGGTAAATTACCTTTTAATGGCGTAGGACCGAGGCTCTGCATCTGTCCTCGTGCTCCTAGACCTTAGTGCTGCTTTTGATACCATCGATCACCACATTCTTTTGGAAAGATTGGAAACCCAAATTGGTCTACATGGACAAGTTCTGGCCTGGTTTAGATCTTATCTGTCGGAAAGATATCAGTTTGTCTCTGTGGATGGTCTCTCCTCTGACGAATCAACTGTAAATGTCGGTGTTCCGTTTTAGGACCACTATTGTTTTCACTATATATTTACCTCTTGGATGTCATTCGAAAACAAAATGTTATCTTTCACTGCTATGCGGATGACACACAGCTGTACATTTCGATGAAACATGGTGAAGCCCCAAAATTGCCCTCGCTGGAAGCCTGTGTTTCAGACATAAGGAAGTGGATGGCTGCAAACTTTCTACTTTTAAACTTAGACAAAACAGAGATACCCAAGTTCTAGGTCCCAAGAAACAAAGAGATCTTCTGTTGAATCTGACAATCAATCTTGATGGTTGTACAGTCGTCTCAAATAAAACTGAAGGACCTCGGCGTTACTCTGGACCCTGATCTCTCTTTTGACGAACCTATTAAGACTGTTTCAAGGACAGCTTTTTTCCATCTACGTAAAATTGTGAAAATCAGGAACTTTCTCTCCAAAAATTTGGCAGAAAAATTAATCCATGCTTTTGTCACTTAGGTTAGACTACTGCAATGCTCTACTTTCCGGCTACCCGGATAAAGCACTAAATAAACTTCAGTTGGTGCTAAATACAGCTGCTAGAATCCTGACTAGAACCAAAATATTTGATCACATTACTCCAGTGCTAGCCTCCCTACACTGGCTTCCTGTTAAGGCTAGGGCTAATTTCAAGGTTTTACTGCTAACCTACAAAGCATTACATGGGCTTGCTCCTACCTATCTTTCCGATTTGGTCCTGCCGTACATACCTACACGTACACTACGGTTACAAGATGCAGGCCTCCTAATTGTCCCTAGAATTTCTAAGCAAACAGCTGGAGGCAGGGCTTTCTGCTATAGAGCTCCATTTTTATGGAATGGTCTGCCTATCCATGTGAGAGACGCAGACTCGGTCTCAACCTTTAAGTCTTTATTGAAGACTCATCTCTTCAGTAGGTCCTATGCTTGAGTGTAGTCTGGCCCAGGAGTGTGAAGGTGAACGGAAAGGCACTGAAGCAACGAACCGCCCTTGCTGTCTCTGCCTGGCCGGTTCCCCTATCTCCACTGGGATTCTCTGCCTCTAACCCTATTACAGGTGCTGAGTCACTGGCTTACTGGTGCTCTTTCATGCCATCCCTAGGAGGGGTGCATCACTTGAGTGGGTTGAGTCACTGACGTGGTCTTCCTGTCTGGGTTGGCGCCCCCCCCTTGGGTTGTGCCGTGGCGGAGATCTTTGTGGGCTATACAAGGCCTTGTCTCAGGATGGTAAGTTGGTGGTTGAAGATATCCCTCTAGTGGTGTGGGGGCTGTGCTTTGGCAAAGTGGGTGGGGTTATATCCTGCCTGTTTGGCCCTGTCCGGGGGTATCATCGGATGGGGCCACAGTGTCTCCTGACCCCTCCTGTCTCAGCCTCCAGTATTTATGCTGCAGTAGTTTATGTGTCGGGGGCTAGGGTCAGTCTGTTATATCTGGAGTATTTCTCCTGTCTTATCCGGTCTCCTGTGTGAATTTAAGTATGCTCTCTCTAATTCTTTCTCTCTTTCTTTCTCTCTCTCTCTCGGAGGACCTGAGCCCTAGGACCATGCCTCAGGACTACCTGGCATGATGACTCCTTGCTGTCCCCAGTCCACCTGGCCGTGCTGCTGCTCCAGTTTCAGCTGTTCTGCCTGCGGCTATGGAACCCTGACCTGTTCACCGGACGTGCTACCTGTCCCAGACCTGCTGTTTTCAACTCTCTAGAGACAGAGTAGAGATACTCTCAATGATCGGCTATGAAAAGCCAACTGAAATTTACTCCTGAGGTGCTGACCTGTTGCACCCTCGACAACCACTGTGATTATTATTTGACCATGCTGGTCATTTATGAACATTTGAACATCTTGGCCATGTTCTGTTATAATCTCCACCCGGCACAGCCAGAAGAGGACTGGCCACCCCCCATAGCCTGGTTCCTCTCTAGGTTTCTTCCTAGGTTTTGGCCTTTCTAGGGAGTTTTTCCTAGCCACCGTGCTTCTACACCTGCATTGCTTGCTGTTTTAGGTTGGGTTTCTGTACAGAACTTTGAGATATCAGCTAATGTAAGAAGGACTATACAAATTTGATTTGAATAAATGAATGAATCATATGCCAAAAGAGAGTGAGAGTCAGAGATGACAATTCAATTTGTCATTACAGACAGTGTGATTGTTTTATAGTTTTATTGAATAGATTTGTATAAAGAGTTATGTGTCTTGAATACAAAACATGTATTTAAACAGATAATCCTGCAGCAACAGGAAATCAGATTTATTGTGCGGCTTATAATTAATGGATATTTTGATAGAGGTTGGTATATTTTTAGTTAGGGGAAATTAAAACAAATTACCAACTTAATCTTTTTAAACCTTGAATAAACTGCAAGTTTGCATTTCCTGCAACAACAGCGTAATCAAAATAAGATTTAATTTACTTCCTTCTCATGCAATGCAAATTCACATGTTACTCATAGACAGAGCTCTAGGATCAGCTTTAACTTCCACAAATCCTAATTTATTCCAAGACACAGATCTAGGATCAGGGCCCATATCCACAAAGCATCTCGGAGTAGGAGTGCGGATCTAGGATCAGGGCCCATATCCACAAAGCATCTCGAAGTGTGGATCTAGGATCAGGGCCCATATCCACAAAGCATCTCAGAGTAGGAGTGCAGATCTAGGATCAGGTTTGCCATTTAAATCTTAAATGAATGAGACTATATGGACAGATCCTAGATCAGCACTTATACTCTGAGATGCTTTGTGGATATAGGCTCATTTTACATTCCTCAAATCCTTTAATAGCCATATAGAGTATAGCTCTGACTGTTACCATTAGAGGAGATGAAGCAACAAACCGAAAGCAAAAAAGCTTTAGAATGTCTCGCCAGCCTTCCGAGATATTAAAGTGCGTACAGTAAATGTTAGTTTATGACTGTTGTGGTCGATTAAAGTCAGTTCCATTTAAACTGTATTGCCGTTGGTTGCAAACAGCAGTATATAATCGAATTAATTGGGTTTGGTGAACTGGAGAGTCGTCAGCTCTACGCTGTTGTCCAAGTCTTCCTGTATCATATCAAATTGGATTTCTCATATGCTTCATAAACATCAGGTGTAGACTAACAATGAAATGCTTACTGACAGAGCCTTACCAACAAAGCAGAGAGAAAAATAGAACAATATTAGGAAGATAATAAAAAAACATTGATTAATGATAACTTAACTATATACACTGGGTGCCAGTACCGAGTCGATGTGCAGGGGTCCGAGGTAATTGAGGTATATCTACATTTAGGTAGGGGGTAAAGTGACTAGGCAACAGGATAGACAGTAGCAGCAGCGTATGTGATGAATCATTAAAGTTAGTGCTAAACGTGTCAATACAGAGTGTCCAGGTAGCTACAGTGCATTCAGAAAGTTTTCAGACCCGTTTACTGTTTACACATTTTGTTACGTAACAGCCTTATTGTAAAATTAATTAAATAAAACATTTTCCTCATCAATCAACACATAATACCCCACAATGAAAAAGGGTAAAACAGGTTTTTTAGAACGTTTTGCAAATGTATTAAAAGTAAAAACTGAAATACCTTATTTAGATAAATATTCAGACCCTTTGCTATGAGACTCTAAACTGAGCTCAGGTGCATCCTGTTTACATTGATCATACTTGAGATGTTTCTACAACTTGATTGGAGTCCACCTGTGGTCAATTCAACTGATTGGAACATGATTTGGAAAGGCACACACCTGTATATACGGTCCCACAGTTGACAGTACATGTCAGAGTAAAAACCAAGCCATGACGTTGAAAGAATTGTCCGTAGAGCTCCGAGACAGGATTGTGTCGAGGCACAGATCTGGGGAAGGGTACTAAAAAAAATGGCTGCAGCATTGAAGGTCCCCAAGAACACAGTGGGCTTCATCATTCTTAAATCCCTATGGTGAAGAATGGAGGTGGCAGCATCATGCTGTGGGGATGTTTTTCAGCGGAAGGGAGACTAGTCAGGATCGAGGGAAAGATGAACGGATCAAAGTAGAGAAAGATCCTTGATGAAAACCTATATACAGGTAATGAGTGGAGAACAGGAGGGCTTCTTAAAGAAAAACTAACAGGTCTGTGAGAGCTGGAATTCTTACTGGTTTTGTAACATGTATAATGTACTCTCCATGCGTTGTTTTCTCAAAATAAATCACTTCGGCCAGTGGTCCCAGTTGAGCATCATTTATTTCTGTTGTTAAATGGGAAACAGCACGTTTGTTGTGCTTAACAGTATTGATGGCTGTCGATGGCAAAATCTGTAGCATGAAGACAACTGTGTTAGCAGTGGCTTATGTGACAATGACATTGGTGTATGCTAGCTAACACACTTATTTACAGCAATCATATGCCAAAGCACATCCCAGAAAGCCCCTCAATCCCTAACAGGTACCATATACCCACACATGTATAAATCAGTAACGTACAGCAAACTTGTACACATTGTAAAATAGAAAATAGAAAACAGTATTCAGAACCTGACCTAACCCTTGCATCACATTTTCCTACTGGGAAGACCTGACGTTCGCGATCTCCCCCTATCTGCAAGCGGGGCCAATCACAACACACCTTATTGTCATCAGAGTTGAACTAACCAATAAGAATGCTTGAACATTAAATACACATTTCTTTAGAGGCAAGTGGAAACATAACCAACCCTGTTACAGTTGGTAGGTGATCAAATACTTAGTATGTCATGCAATAAAATGCAAATGAATTACTTAAAAATCATACAATGTGATTTTCTGGATTTTTGTCTCTCACAGTTGAAGTGTACCTATGATAAAAATTACAGACCTCTACATGCTTTGTAAGTAGGAAAACTTGCAAAATCGGCAGTGTGTCAAATACTTGTTCTCCCCACTGTATGTCACTCCCTTTGGTTCCTTCCCCAGGCGCTATTGTTTCGGTTTCAGTTTCATGTCTGTGTGCTGTGTGTTTATTGTTTTGAATTATGTTTCGTTCATTTATTGAATGATTCACTCTGAACTTGCGTCCTTTTTATTTTATTTTATTTATTTCACCTTTATTTAACCAGGTAGGCAAGTTTATGCGCCCTGGCCAAGATAAAGCAAAGCAGTTCGACACATACAACAACACATAGTTACACATGGAGTAAAACAAACATACAGTCAATAATACAACTTGCGTCCTGACTCCCAGCGTTACAAGAATAAGGCTGTAACAAAATGTGGAAAAAGTGAAGGGGACTCTATACTTTCTGAATGTACTGTATTTGGTTAACTATTTAGAAATCTTGGGGGTAGAAGCTGTTCAGGGTACTGTTGGTTCCAGACTTGGTGCATCGGTGAGAGAGAACAGTCAATGACATCAGAGAGAACAGTCAATGACTTTGGTAGCTGGAGTCTTTAAATTTTTTTTAGAGCTTTCCTCTAAAACCGCCTGGTATAGAGGTCCTGGATGGCAGGAAGCTTAGCCCCAGTGATGTACTGCGCCTACACACTACCTTTTGTAGCGCCATGTGGTGAAATGCCAAGCGGTAGCCATAACAAGTGGTGATACAGCCAGACAAGATGCTCTTAATCGTGTAGCTGTAGAATTGCACATATGATTTGTGCCAGAAATGTTCCCAGTCAACCATGGCTCTGCACACTGTCTATTGAAGGAGTAAACTTACGTTGACATTCTCGTCAGTGTACCCTTTGGTCTTTACTCCGTTGGTCATTCAGCAGCCGTTTTTCTACCCTTTGCCACCACAATACCCCCCGGTGGTGGACACACACACACACACGCACGCACACACACACACACACACGCACACGCACACGCACACATCACAGATTGGAGAAGAAATTATGGAAGTGAAAGCAGAAGAAAGAGGAAGACGATGATCCATACTCATCCTCAGGATGCTGCATGACACTCAGGGTGTGTTTGTGTGGTCTTACTTTGGTGAACGTCTTGTACCCCTCCAGAATTCCGGAAGCTAGAGTGGAAACCGGTCGCATTCCGCTTCGCTCCTCAGGTAGTATCACATTTTCACATTCTCATTTCATTTCATTACAGTACAACGGTTTGATTTGTTTAATCTTAGCTAGCTACTTAGCCGTCTTTGTATCAAAGATAATTGCGTAGCTAGCCAGCTATTCTTCGTTCTTTTAACGTAACTTTTAACGTAACGTAGTCAACACTGCTACCTAGCCAGCTAGCCACCGAACAGCAACACTGTAGTAACTATTACATTCAACGGAACGACTCGATTAGTGTAGTGTTAGCTAGCTACATAGTTGTCTTTGCTGTCTTTGTTTCTAAGATAACTGCATAGTTTAGACTAATTCGGTTAGCTAGCCAGCTATTTTTCGTCCTTTTAACGTAACGTAACGTAGTCAACACTGCTCGCTAGCCAGCTAGCCACCGAATAGCAACACTGTAGAAACTATTACATTCAACGGATCAACGGAACGATTGATTAGTGTAGTGTTAGCTAGCTACATAGTTGTCTTTGCTGTCCTTGTATCTAAGACAATTGTGTAGTTTATACTAATTAACGAGCCAGTTACCGAGGTTACATAGCTAGCTACCGAGGTTACCTAGCCAGCGACACTCTCAAACAAAGTCAACAACGCAGCCACTGCTAGCTAGCCCACTTCCGCAGTACTGTATCATTTTAATAATTTTGGTCAATAAGATTTCTGCAACGCAAGCTTAACTTTCTGAACATTCGAAACGTGTAGTTCACTTGTCATTCCAATCTCCTTTGCATTAGCGTAGCCTCTTCTGTAGCCTGTCAACTATGTGTCTGTCTATCCCTGTTCTCTCCTCTCTGCACAGACCATACAAACGCTTCACACCGCGTGGCCGCGGCCACCCTAACCTGGTGGTCCCAGCGCGCACCACCCACGTGGAGTCCCAGGTCTCCGGCAGCCTCTGGAACTGCCGATCTGCGGCCAACAAGGCAGAGTTCATCTCAGCCTATGCTTCCCTCCAGTCCCTCGACTTCTTGGCACTGACGGAAACATGGATCACCACAGATAACACTGCTACTCCTACTGCTCTCTCCTCGTCTGCCCACGTGTTCTCGCACACCCCGAGAGCTTCTGGTCAGCGGGGTGGCGGCACCGGGATCCTCATCTCTCCCAAGTGGTCTTTCTCCCTTTCTCCCCTTACCCATCTGTCTATCGCCTCCTTTGAATTCCATGCTGTCACAGTTACCAGCCCTTTCAAGCTTAACATCCTTATCATTTATCGCCCTCCAGGTTCCCTTGGAGAGTTCATCAATGAGCTTGATGCCCTGATAAGCTCCTTTCCTGAGGACGGCTCACCTCTCACAGTTCTGGGTGACTTTAACCTCCCCACGTCTACCTTTGACTCATTCCTCTCTGCCTCCTTCTTTCCACTCCTCTCCTCTTTTGACCTCACCCTCTCACCTTCCCCCCCTACTCACAAGGCAGGCAATACGCTTGACCTCATCTTTACTAGATGCTGTTCTTCCACTAACCTCATTGCAACTCCCCTCCAAGTCTCCGACCACTACCTTGTATCCTTTTCCCTCTCGCTCTCATCCATCACTTCCCACACTGCCCCTACTCGGATGGTATCGCGCCGTCCCAACCTTCGCTCTCTCTCCCCCGCTACTCTCTCCTCTTCCATCCTATCATCTCTTCCCTCTGCTCAAACCTTCTCCAACCTATCTCCTGATTCTGCCTCCTCAACCCTCCTCTCCTCCCTTTCTGCATCCTTTGACTCTCTATGTCCCCTATCCTCCAGGCCGGCTCGGTCCTCCCCTCCTGCTCCGTGGCTCGACGACTCATTGCGAGCTCACAGAACAGGGCTCCGGGCAGCCGAGCGGAAATGGAGGAAAACTCGCCTCCCTGCGGACCTGGCATCCTTTCACTCCCTCCTCTCTACATTTTCCTCTTCTGTCTCTGCTGCTAAAGCCACTTTCTACCACTCTAAATTCCAAGCATCTGCCTCTAACCCTAGGAAGCTCTTTGCCACCTTCTCCTCCCTCCTGAATCCTCCTCCCCCTCCTCCCCCCTCCTCCCTCTCTGCAGATGACTTCGTCAACCATTTTGAAAAGAAGGTCGACGACATCCGATCCTCGTTTGCTAAGTCAAACGACACCGCTGGTTCTGCTCACACTGCCCTACCCTGTGCTCTGACCTCTTTCTCCCCTCTCTCTCCAGATGAAATCTCGCGTCTTGTGACGGCCGGCCGCCCAACAACCTGCCCGCTTGACCCTATCCCCTCCTCTCTTCTCCAGACCATTTCCGGAGACCTTCTCCCTTACCTCACCTCGCTCATCAACTCATCCTTGACCGCTGGCTACGTCCCTTCCGTCTTCAAGAGAGCGAGAGTTGCACCCCTGCTGAAAAAACCTACACTCGATCCCTCCGATGTCAACAACTACAGACCAGTATCCCTTCTTTCTTTTCTCTCCAAAACTCTCGAACGTGCCGTCCTTGGCCAGCTCTCCCGCTATCTCTCTCAGAATGACCTTCTTGATCCAAATCAGTCAGGTTTCAAGACTAGTCATTCAACTGAGACTGCTCTTCTCTGTATCACGGAGGCGCTCCGCACTGCTAAAGCTAACTCTCTCTCCTCTGCTCTCATCCTCCTAGACCTATCGGCTGCCTTCGATACTGTGAACCATCAGATCCTCCTCTCCACCCTCTCCGAGTTGGGCATCTCCGGCGCGGCCCACGCTTGGATTGCGTCCTACCTGACAGGTCGCTCCTACCAGGTGGCGTGGCGAGAATCTGTCTCCTCACCACGTGCTCTCACCACTGGTGTCCCCCAGGGCTCTGTTCTAGGCCCTCTCCTATTCTCGCTATACACCAAGTCACTTGGCTCTGTCATAACCTCACATGGTCTCTCCTATCATTGCTATGCAGACGACACACAATTAATCTTCTCCTTTCCCCCTTCTGATGACCAGGTGGCGAATCGCATCTCTGCATGTCTGGCAGACATATCAGTGTGGATGACGGACCACCACCTCAAGCTGAACCTCGGCAAGACGGAGCTGCTCTTCCTCCCGGGGAAGGACTGCCCGTTCCATGATCTCGCCATCACGGTTGACAACTCCATTGTGTCCTCCTCCCAGAGCGCTAAGAACCTTGGCGTGATCCTGGACAACACCCTGTCGTTCTCAACTAACATCAAGGCGGTGGCCCGTTCCTGTAGGTTCATGCTCTACAACATCCGCAGAGTACGACCCTGCCTCACACAGGAAGCGGCGCAGGTCCTAATCCAGGCACTTGTCATCTCCCGTCTGGATTACTGCAACTCGCTGTTGGCTGGGCTCCCTGCCTGTGCCATTAAACCCCTACAACTCATCCAGAACGCCGCAGCCCGTCTGGTGTTCAACCTTCCCAAGTTCTCTCACGTCACCCCGCTCCTCCGCTCTCTCCACTGGCTTCCAGTTGAAGCTCGCATCCGCTACAAGACCATGGTGCTTGCCTACGGAGCTGTGAGGGGAACGGCACCTCAGTACCTTCAGGCTCTGATCAGGCCCTACACCCAAACAAGGGCACTGCGTTCATCCACCTCTGGCCTGCTCGCCTCCCTACCACTGAGGAAGTACAGTTCCCGCTCAGCCCAGTCAAAACTGTTCGCTGCTCTGGCACCCCAATGGTGGAACAAACTCCCTCACGACGCCAGGACAGCGGAGTCAATCACCACCTTCCGGAGACACCTGAAACCCCACCTCTTCAAGGAATACCTAGGATAGGATAAAGTAATCCTTCTGACCCCCCCCCCCCCCCTTAAAAGATTTAGATGCACTATTGTAAAGTGGTTGTTCCACTGGATGTCATAAGGTGAATGCACCAATTTGTAAGTCGCTCTGGATAAGAGCGTCTGCTAAATGACTTAAATGTAAATGTAAATGTCTGTAACCAGTACAGCGACACAGGCTCAAACCTGTCATTGGTATGTGTTTCAAATGGGTCGAAATGTCTAAATGTACAATGTACACTGACTTGACCCAGGAGTTGTACTGGAAACAATAACTCGACCCAGGAGTTGTACTGGAAAGAATGACTTGACCCAGGAGTTGTACAGGAAGCAATGACTTGACCCAGGAGTTGTACAGGAAGCAATGACTTGACCCAGGAGTTGTACAGGAAGCAATGACTTGACCCAGGAGTTGTACAGGAAGCAATGACTTGACCCAGGAGTTGTACAGGAAGCAATGACTCGACCCAGGAGTTATGCAGGAAGCAATGACTCGACCCAGGAGTTGGACTGGAAGCTTTTACTCGACCCAGGAGTTGTTCCTGTCAGTTGTGTGTTGATTACTCCTGCATCAGCCAAGCTGCTCTTTCCTGGATGTGTTTATTTATTTAATTATATTATTCAATTTAAAATAAAACAAATTGGGAGGGGGGGGGTGGATCAGCTTATTATTGCGGAAAGAATGTTGCTTCCATCAATGTAATTGTCTGCATCATTTCCAATCCCCCATTATATATGTTTTGGGTAAATATATATATTAATATACATACACGCATGCATACATATACACATATATACATACACATACCTATATAGATGTACATATACACATATATACATACACATACCTATATAGATGTACATATACACATATATACATACACGTACCTATATATATACACATACATACATACACTTACCTATATAGATGTACATATACACATATATACATACACATACCTATATAGATGTATATATACACATATATACATACACTTACCTATATAGATGTACATATACACATATATACATACACTTACCTATATAGATGTACATATACACATATATACATACACTTACCTATATAGATGTACATATACACATATATACATACACATACCTATATAGATGTACATACTTTTTTACCTTTATTATTCCCCACAAACCCTACCACCCTTCCCCCAATTGGAGTAAACCAATAATTACTTAGGCTTCTACCTTCAGTTTATATATCTTATACACATTTTACAGACACAATCTATTTTACAATAGTTATATTTTGTTTGTTTTTAGTCCTTTAATCTATTTCTGATGTCCATCCAGTTTGATTTATATTTGCAACTCTGCTATTTCGCAACATTTCTGAACCTATATACATTTTACAGACCCCGTATGTTTTACATTGGTTATCTTGTTATTGGTCCCACCCTTCAGCTCCATTCAACCCCTCCCATCTATCTCTCAACATCATCCATTTTGGATTTCTATTTGACATATATTTTTCAACTGTGCTGTGATGCTTCACAAAATAATTGAACCTTTCTATTCTCATAGCTTCTACAGATTGTAAATTAAAAATAAACATTTTTGCTAAAATAATTATTATATTATTGATTGATTGACTATGACTTTTCAAATCACCCAGTATTGCTATCTGCAGTGTTAGTTCTAGGCAAATGTTGCAATTCTTCAGCCATTCCTGAACCTGTGACCAAAAACGAGCTACATATGAACAATACCAAAATAAATGATCAAATGACTCTGCCTCCTCACAGCAAAATCTGCAGAGCTGGGAAGATTGTATCCCCCATATATATAACATTCTATTAGTTGCAAGAATTTTGTATCGTAATTTAAATTGAAAACATTGAAGTTTTGAATCCGGCGTTGTTTTGCGTATCAATTCATAAACCATGTGCCGTGGAATGAGTACATTGAAAATCTCTTCCCAACTATTTTGCAATCTATATGGCACAGCTGTCAGTTTTTTGGTCCTTAAATTAAATTGGTATATGTTTTTATTTATCACACGTTTCTTTAACCATTTATGTTCTTTAATACAGGGCCGACATACAAGTTCCTTACTTTTTTCCCTTTCTACTTGCCTCTGTCACGTTCTGACCTTAGTTCCTTTTTTATGTCTCTATTTTGGTTTGGTCAGGGCGTGAGTTGGGGTGGGCATTCTATGTTTTTGTTCTATGTTTTCTGTTTCTATGTGTTTGGCCGGGTGTGGTTCTCAATCAGAGGCAGCTGTCTATCGTTGTCTCTGATTGAGAACCATATTTAGGTAGCCTGTTCCCACCTGTGGTTGGTGGGTAGTTGTTTCCTGTTTTGTGTTGTGTCACCTTTCAGGACTGTTTCGATTTTAGTTTCTTTCATTCACTTTGTTATTTTGTATTTTCGTGTTCAGTTATAATAAATTAACATGGACACTTACCACGCTGCGTTTTGGTCCGATCTTTCCTGTTCATCAGATGAAGAAGATCGTTACAGCCTCTTCCTGTGTGGTAATGCTGCAATTAATTAGTTGTAATTTTGGGTAGAGCAGACATTTCCATATGTCTGTGTTAGCTGTATGTGTGACATAACTCCACCAGTCCTATTTATGATATCATTCACAAAAATTATACCTTTAAAAAAAAAAATTTGTTGAAAAATACATTATTTTTTTCAATTAGTATACTTGAGTTTAACCACAATATTTGTTCTGTCTTTTCAGGT
Source organism: Salvelinus alpinus (assembly GCF_045679555.1). Lineage (NCBI taxonomy): Eukaryota > Metazoa > Chordata > Actinopteri > Salmoniformes > Salmonidae > Salvelinus > Salvelinus alpinus. Next base: position 40,678,627 of record NC_092110.1, on the reverse strand, counting down.
GGATTAAACTGAAATTGCAACCAACTTTCTAAGGCTTGGTTAAAACCTAATGATATTTTGGAGATGATTCTGAATAAAGGGAAAAAGGCCCTTCTTACACATAGGATGAGACATTCTTACCAATTTATTAGAGAACCAGTTTGGATTTAAGTATAACTTTTGTATCACTGATGCCTTTAGTGAAAGGTCTAATGTTTAATATTTAATCATTTCTGCCCTTCAAATTCATATTCGTTATACAAATAGGCCCTTTTAATTTTGTCTGGCTTGCCGTTCCAAATAAAATAGAATCTTTTTTGTTCATATAATTTAAAAAGCAGATCACTAGGTGTAGGCAAAACCATAGGCAAATAGGTCAACTGTGATATGACTAAAGAGTTAATCAGGGTGATTTTTCCACAAATAGACAGGTATTTTCCTTTCCATGCTAGCAAGATCTAATCTATTTTTGCTAACTTTCTATAAAAATTTATTGGAGTGAGATCTTTTCTTTCTTTTGGAATTTGTATACCGAGTATGTCCACATCTCCGTCAGACCATTTAATTGGTAAACTACATGGTAATGTAAAATTAGCATTTTTTAGTGATCCAATACGTAATATCATTAGAATTTGTTTTTAATCCAGAGAGAATAGCAAAAGTATCTAGATCCTCTATGAGGCCGTGGAGAGATTCTAATTGTGGTTTTAAAAGAAAACATGAATCATCAGCGTACAATGACACCTTAGTTTTTAAGCCACGGATTTCTAATCCCTTAATATTATTGTTTGATCTAATCTTAACAGCTAACATTTCGATGGCAATAATAAATAGATATGCCGATAGTCACAACCTTGTTTTACTCCTCTAGATAGTTTTAAACTTTCTGAGAAGTAGCCATTATTTACTATTTTACACCTAGGGTTACTATACATAATCTTAACCCATTTTATAAGAGATTCCCCAAAATTGAAATATTCTAGGCATTTATATATAAACTCCAGTCGTACTTTATCAAAAGCCTTTTCAAAATCAGCTATGAAAACCAGGCCTGGTGTCCCCGAAATGTCATAGTATTCTATTGTTTCCAGGACTTTTCTTATATTATCTCCAATGTATCGTCCATGTAAAAAAGAAGTCTGATTAGGATGAATAATATCTGACTATACTTTTTTAAATTCTATGCGCCAATCATTTTGCTAGGATTTTTATCACAACAATGAAGTGTAAGAGGTCTCCAATTTTTTTAATAGACTGGATCTTTATATATACCACTTCGGTCCTGTTTCAGTAATTATATCAGACCTTCTTGTTGCGTGTCTGATAATCTACCATTTATATAGGAGGGGTTAAAACAAGCTAATAATGGTCCTCTGAGTAAACAAAAAAAGTTTTGTATACTTCCACTGGTATGCCATCCAGCCCTGAAGTTTTCCCAGCCTTAAAGGCCCCAATTGCATCAAGAAGTTCCTCCTCTGTAATTTGGCCTTCACATAAGTCTTTCTGTACAGATGTTAATTTTACATTATTATTAGGAAAATAAATCTATACAATTATTATTCAACCTTTACTTTATAATACGGGTGATACGTCCCCCCAGGGGCCACAACTGTGATGGACCGATATTTAAAACTGTTCAGTACATTAATCTACCTCTCTGACAAATTTGGTGCTTTTATCACGAAATGAGCATTAGTTATGGAAACGTCATTTTAGCTCTGTGTATACAGAAAGGACGGTGACATAACAGTCCATGTTATTCATTAAGTTATGTTCAAACTTTTGGAACAACCAATCCTCTGGCTTCTCTCCAAAACCATTCCCTCTCTAGCCCTGCAGACTAGCCCTGCAGACCAGCTAGAAAAGTCATCTCACTGTAGACCAGCTAGAAAGGTCAAATCTCTCTGTAGACCAGCTAGAAAGGTCATATATCACTGTAGACCAGCTGGAAAGGTAATATCTTACTGTAGACTAGCTAGAATGGTCATATCTCACTGTAGACCTGCTAGAATGGTCATATCTCACTGTAAACCAGCTGGAAAGGTAATATCTCTGTAGACCAACTAGAATGGTCATATCTCACTGTAGACCTGCTAGAAAGGTAATATCTCACTGTAGACCAGCTAGAAAGGTAATATCTCACTGTAGACCAGCTAGAAAGGTCATATATCACTGTAGACCAGCTGGAAAGGTAATATCTTACTGTAGACTAGCTAGAATGGTCATATCTCACTGTAGACCTGCTAGAATGGTCATATCTCACTGTAAACCAGCTAGAAAGGTAATATCTCACTGTAGACCAGCTAGAAAGGTAATATCTCACTGTAGACCAGCTAGAAAGGTAATATCTCACTGTAGACCAGCTCTGTAAACCAGCTCTGTAGACCAGCTAGAAGGGTCATATCTCACTGTAGACCTGCTCTGTAGACCAGCTAGAAGGGTCATATCTCACCATTTCCGTCATGCTTCGTTGAACATTGTGAAATATTGTCTCTACTGTCTATTCAGAACAATTCGCCAACTGTCCAAAGTTCTGCCCCCATAAAACCCCAGAGAGAGTGACAGTTCCTACAAGACAAACAACTGAAAGCACAGAACATTCAGAGCAGGCATGGCACAATGGGGCATTTTCCCCCTCAATATTTTAAGTGAATAAATGAAATCCATGTAATTTTATCAGGTGTGTGCTTCAATAGCAGAGGGAAGATTTATTTTGGGGGTCCCGCACTACAGACTATATGGGTCTGTTAATACAGGACTAGTAAAGACCCAGTGATACAGAATATATGGGTCTGTTAATACAGGACTAGTAAAGACCCAGTGATACAGACTATATATGTCTGTTAATACAGGACTAGTAAAGGCCTAGTGCACTACTTTTGTGAAGGACAAAATAAATAATATTTTTTTTAATTCAGATTTTTCAGGGATTGCTGCTGCACCCTCAACACTCCTACCTACTGGGCTATGGTATTAAATCAGCATCCCTACTTGATACTGTTACTGTTCTCGTATACAAAACACTTGTATTTAAATAAGTGTCCGGATATTAATTTGATCAGTTTCTCACAGCAGGAACATTATTCTGCAGCAACAGGATATCTGATTTATTGTGTGGATTATAATTAATGGACCTTTTTGTAGAGGTTGGTACATTTATTTAGGGCAAATCAAATCTGACATTTCTTAAGGGAAATTACAAACTTAAGAAGCCTTTTAAAACCTTTGTCATGTTCGTCGTAATAATTATCGGACCAAGCTGCAGCGCGAAATAGTTTCCACATATTATTTATTAGAAACGCACAAAACAACAAAGAAAGAACGAAACAAACCGTAACAAAGAGGTGTAACATACACTCAAAACAATATCCCACAAAACACAGGAGGAAAAAATGCTACTTAAACATGATCCCCAATTAGAGACAACGATAGCCAGCTGCCTCTAATTGGGAATCATACCAAACACCAACATAGAAAAACTAAACTAGAACCCCACATAGAAAATAATAACTAGAATACCCCCCAGTCACGCCCTGACCTACTATACCATAGAAAAACAAAGGCTCTCTATGGTCAGGGCGTGACAACCTTGAATAAACTACAATGTTGCATTTCCCGCTGACAATTCCTTTAACAACAGTGATCAAATTAAGATTTTATTCATATTGGGGAAAGAAATGTGTGGTGTGGATCAGAACACCAGTCAGTATCTGGTGTGACCCCCTCATGCAGCACGACACATCTCCTTCACATAGAGTTCATCAGGATGTTGCTTGTGGCCTGTGGAATGTTGTCCCATTCCTCTTCAATGGCTGTGTGTGAAGTTGCTGGATATTGGAGGGAACTGGAAAGCGCTGTCGTACACGTTGATCCAGAGCATCCCAAACATGCTCAATGGGTGACTTGTCTGGTGAGTATGCAAGCCATGGAAGAAATGGGACATGTTCAGCTTCCAGGACTTGTTTACAGATCCTTGCGACATGGGGCCGTGCATTATCATGCTGAACACATGAGGTGATGGTGGTGGATGAACGGCACCACAACGGGCCTCAGGATCTCGTCACCGTATCTATGTGCATTCAAATTGCCATCGATAAAATACTGTTGTATTGGTTGTCTGTAGCTTTTGGCTGACCATACCATAACCCCACCGCCACCATGGGGCACTCTGTTCACAACGTTGACATCAGCAAACGACGCCATACATGTGGTCTGCGGTTCTGAGGCTGGTTGGACGTACTGCCAAATTCTCTAAAACGAAATGAACATTCAATTCTCTGGCAAAAGCTCTGGTGGACATTCCTGTAGTCAGCATGCCAATTGCTTGCTCCCTCAAAACTTGAGACATCTGTGTGTGACATTGTGTGACAAAACAGCACATGTTAGAGTTATTGTCCCCAGCACAAGGTACAACTGTGTAATGATCCTGTTTAAACAGCTTCTTTATATGCCACACCTGTCAGGTGGATGGATTATCTTGGTAAAAGAGAAGTAATCACTAACAGGGATGTAAACAAATTTGTGCCATTTTTTATTGTTGATAAATTCACTTTTTGTGTATATGGAACATTTCTGGGATCATTTATTTCATCTCATGAAACATGGGACCAACACTTTACATGTTGCATTTATATTCTTGTTCAGTGTATTTTATTTGCTTCTCAGGCAATGCAATAACACACGTTACTCCTAGACAGAGCTCTAGGATCAGGTTTAACTTCCCCAATTCCACATGTTACTCCTAGACAGAACTCTAGGATCAGGTTTAACTTCCCCAATTCCACGTTACATTGTTGGTAATCAGGCTGTTGTGTCGTCTGCAAATTTGATGATTGAGTTGGAGGCGTGCGTGGCCACGCAGTCATGGGTGAACAGGGAGTACAGGAGGGGGCTGAGCATGCATCCTTGTGGGGCCCCAGTGTTGAGGATGAGCAATTTGAGCAATTTGAATTGACGGCAGAAAAGTCAGGAAGTAAATTGAAATTCCAATTCAATAATTGGAAAAAGGGCAACTATTTTCAATGACTTCTCAATAAACTGAAAAGTAAAAGCAATTTATTGAATTTAATTTTAGATTTAAATCACTTCACTGACTTCACTGTCTTTAATTCAAATTGACCACAACCCTAGTTTCAATAGACAGAAAATTGTGTCACTTCTGCGTCTCCCGCTGTGTCCCAGTTGTCCAGTCATGGTGTAGACTGACTCCAAGTCTATATGGTGCTTCCTGACGTATCTAGGTGTGTGTGAGATCAGATGGCAGTGTGCCTGGCCTGCTCAGCCTGATCAGCCTTGGGAAGGGATAACCAGATTCTTCTGATCACCAGCCTGTTATTCAGATTATAACCAGCATGCCATTGCCTTGAGGTCAAGGGTCACCCAATCACATCCTGTCCCCAAGAGGCCAGCCTCTAATACACACAGTAGATTGGGTAAACAGCCTGTGACACATTGATCAGAGACCAAGGCTCTAATACACACAGTAGATTGGGTAAACAGCCTGTCCCCAAGAGGCCAGCCTCTAATACACACAGTAGATTGGGTAAACTTCCTGTGACACATTGATCAGAGACCAAGCAGTTGATTTCTCTTCTTCTGTTTATTAAACGAAAACAAAACAGTCACAACAGCAACATGCAGCACATTATCAAACCTAGTGGACAGACGGCAGAATACACAGAGAGGAAGGTTCAACCCCGGAGTCATTATCAGCATCATGGTGTCTCACTCTCATGACAAACAAACACGCTCGCACAACACACACACACACACCAAAGACCAAACACAGCCATGCCTGGAGTGTAAAACACACTGTCACTACACACACTCTCACCTCTTTCTGGATTGTGAAACTGGATTGTGTTACTTTGTTAACCAAAGGAATACTTTATTTTGTGAAGAAAGAGAGCGAGAGAGAGTGAGAGAGAGAAAAAAAGACAAGATTTAAATAAATATGTAAGGAGACTTTGTGTGTTTGTGGGCTGCAGAATGTCGTGGGACCTTTAATTCCACTCTCATGACAAACAAACACGCTCGCACAACACACACACACACACCAAAGACCAAACACAGCCATGCCTGGAGTGTAAAACACACTGTCACTACACACACTCTCACCTCTTTCTGGATTGTGAAACTGGATTGTGTTACTTTGTTAACCAAAGGAATACTTTATTCTGAGAAAGAGAGAGAGCGAGAGAGAGTGAGAGAGAGAAAAAAAGACAAGATTTAAATAAATATGTAAGGAGACTTTGTGTGTTTGTGGGCTGCAGAATGTCGTGGGACCTTTAACCCAGCCAGCCACACAGTTGGATACAGTTGGCATTAACCTCGAGGCACAGCTTCACACTTACTAAAGCATCAAAGCTAACACATCATAACCCCATTATTCGAACACACACACACACACACGCACACACAATCACAGACTTAATCAAGTTAATAAACTGTATCGAAGCTAACACCACTAGCTAATGATCCCTCACTCGGTTGTCACTGTTCACTCACTGTGCTCTGCCTGGTTCAAAACATGCTACAATTCAGCCTAATAAATACCCTCTTATCAAATTGAAAACATCACCATATATATTCACATACAGACTATTCAGACCCCTTGACTTTTTACACATTTTGTGACGTTACAGCCTTATTCTAAAATTGATTAAAATAATACAAATATTTAATCTACACACAATACCCCATAATGACAAAGCGAAAAACAAGTTTATTGAAATGTTTGCAAATGTATAAAAAAACTAAATAATGAAATACCATATTTACATAAGTATTCAGACCCTTCGCAATGACTCAACATTGAGCTCAGGTGCATCCTGTTTCCATTGATCACCCTTGAGATGTTTCTACAACTTGATTGGAGTCCACCTGTGGTAAATTCATTTGATTGGACATGATTTGGAAAGGCACACACCTATCTATATAAGGTCCCACAGTTGACAGTGAATGTCAGAGCAAAAACCAAGCCACGAGGTCGAAGGAATTGTCCATAGAGCTCCGAGACAGGATTGTGCCGACGCACAGATCTGGGGAAGGATACCAAAAAATTTCTGCAGCATTAAAAGGTCCCCAAGAACACAGTGGCCTCCATCATTCTTAAATGGAAGAAGTTTGGAACAACCAAGACTCTTCCTGGAGCTGGCCGCCCGGTCAAACTGAGCAATTGGGGGAGAAGATCCTTGGTCAGGGAGGTGACCAAGAACCCGATGGTCACTCTGACAGAGCTCCAGAGTTCCTCTGTGGAGACGGGAGAACGTTCCAAAAGGTCAACCATCTCTGCAGCACTCCACCAATCAGGCCTTTATGGTAGAGTGGCCACTCCTCAGTAAAAGGCACGACAGCCCGTTTGGAATTTGCCAAAAGGCACCTAAAGACTCTCAGACCATGAGAAACAAGATTCTGTGGTCTGATGAAACCAAAATTGAACTCTTTGGCCTGAATGCCAAGCGTCACATCTGGAGGAAACCTGTCAACATCCCTATGGTGAAGCATGGTGGTGGCAGAATCATGCTGTGGGGATGTTTTTCAGCAGTAGGGACTGAGATAGTAGGGACTGAGATACTAGTCAGGATCGAGGCAAAGATGAACGAAGCAAAGTACAGAGAAATCCTTGATGAAAACCTGCTCCAGAGCGCTCAGGACCTCAGACCGGGGCGAAGGTTCACCTTTCAACAGGACAATGTCCCTAAGCACACAGGCCAAGACAATGCAGGAGTGGCTTCGGGACAAGACTCTGAAAAAGTCATTGAGTGGCCCAGCCAGAGCCCGGACTTGAACCCGATCGAACATCTCTGGAGAGACCTGAAAATAGCTGTGCAGCTTTGTTATTATGGGGGATTGTGTGTAGATTGATAAGGGGGGAAAAAACACTTTAATCCATTTTAGAATAAGGCTGTAATGTAACAAAAGTCGATGGTTTGAATACATTCTGAGAAGGAAAAAATTATCAATACATACATGTTCCACAGGTCTATAGTCATACATATGTTCACTCTTCTGGTGTTTATATAAAAATATAAATAGTATTTCATATACATGCAACATCTGTCTCCGTGTTTAAAGAGATTCTCCGGTACTTTTGTATACTTCTCAGCCACTAGTTCTGAAAGTAGAGCTCACGAGCCAAAAGTGGTCCCCGAAAATAGCTTACAACAACTCTCTGCCTCTCTCTCTCTCGCTCGCTCTCTCTGCCTCTCTCTCTCTGCTAATGGGCCCACCCTGCAACCTCATTGGATAATGTTGGAAAGGCCTCTTGCTAGATGTCACTCAAATGCGAGGGTCTGAAGTTCCTTGCCTAGAACTTCAATAGCTAGGGAGCTGGTGACATGGGGGGAAACGTAGGGAAAATGGCACAGCTTCCAGAAAACAGTCGCTTTCAAACTCGGGATTTTAGTGTCTAATTGAGGTGAAACAGTAATTCTACTCATAGATTATGCATGTATGGAACTACACATTGACACATCCAGCCCAAAACGGGAGGTAAAATAAAAAAATAAAAAAAGACTTACTAGTCGCCAAAGTACCGGAGCATGTCTTAAAATACAGTTCCCGCTGCTTGGACTAAATCACATTCTATATATTCAGATGTGTGTCTCAGTTGTACCTGAACGTGTTAGTCACTTGGCACAATGGAAACAGTAAACAAACACCTCTGACTTAAAAAACAACAAACAACTAAATTAATAGAATGCTTTCATTCAGTCTTGTGTGTCTATAAAATAAATGACCAGAGGGATGTATCACAAAGCACATTCGCTAAGTTAACCTGCTCACTTTAACAAGTTCTCAATCTTATTCTTTTTTAAAAGTTAAAAACTTTTGATGAGTAAATTATATCATGCCATTTTCAAGTATAACTTTACAAAAAAAATATATACACACAATAATAATAGAACAGGGTTAAGTCATTGAATATGCTTTGTCACGTACTAGTACAATGTTTCAGGTTCTCGTAACTATAGAAATATAATCTACAGAACGGGCTTCCACCATTCAAGTTAATAGGGTTAGAGGCTCTCGGACCCTTCTATAGACTCTATTTCTATGACCATAACCTCTTCTATCATCTTCTTCATGTAAACACCACTGTTAAGGTTGGTACTGCTGATGTCACAGCTCTATCCACCAGTAAGGTGCTCTGTAAGCTATGAAGTCACCAGCGAGACATTTCAGTACTTGTTTGAAGGCGGTATAATGATATTCATTATAAAAATAAATCATAATCTAAAACAATATATGAATATGAAAATACATAGTAAACTTTTCAGTGGATGAATATTGTGATATCTTCCAGTATGACTGATGACTGGTTTAACAAACTGTCTATAACTACTGGGATTTGGCAACGGGCTTGGCTTGACGTAGTATATAAATAGTATAGATTTCAGATACATGCCACATCTCGACAGTGTTTGCTACTAAATCAGATTCGATCTTCTGGTGTTTTAGTTGTACCTTAATAAACATGTCAGTCAATTGGTCCAATCGTACAGTAATAACACAGTAGTGGGAACTGGGGTTCTGTAGTGGACTGTAGTGGGAACTGGGGTTCTGTAGTGGACAGTAGTGGGAACTGGGGTTCTGTAGTGGACTGTAGTGGGAACTGGGGTTCTGTTGTGGACTGTAGTGGGAAATGGGGTTCTGTAGTGGACTGTAGTGGGAAATGGGGTTCTGTAGTGGACTGTAGTGGGAAATGGGGTTCTGTAGTGGACTGTAGTGGGAAATGGGGTTCTGTAGTGGACTGTAGTGGGAAATGGGGTTCTGTAGTGGACTGTAGTGGGAAATGGGGTTCTGTAGTGGACTGTAGTGGGAAATGGGGTTCTGTAGTGGACTGTAGTGGGAACTGGGGTTCTGTAGTGGGAACTGGGGTTCTGTTGTGGACTGTAGTGGGAAATGGGGTTCTGTAGTGGACTGTAGTGGGAAATGGGGTTCTGTAGTGGACTGTAGTGGGAAATGGGGTTCTGTAGTGGACTGTAGTGGGAAATGGGGTTCTGTAGTGGACTGTAGTGGGAACTGGGGTTCTGTAGTGGACTGTAGTGGGAACTGGGGTTCTGTAGTGGACTGTAGTGAGAACTGGGGTTCTGTAGTGTACTGTAGTGGGAACTGGGGTTCTGTAGTGGACTGTAGTGGGAACTGGGGTTCTGTAGTGGACAGTAGTGATAACTGGTGGACTGTAGTGGGAACTGGGGTTCTGTAGTGGACTGTAGTGGGAACTGGGGTTTTGTAGTGGGAACTGGGGTTCTGTAGTGGACAGTAGTGAGAACTGGGGTTCTGTAGTGGACAGTAGTGAGACTTGAGGTTCTGTAGTGGGTGATGGTGGATATACAGTACCAGTCAAAAGTTTGGACACACCTACTCATTCAAGGGTTTTTCTTCATGTTTTACTATTTTATACATCATAGAATAATAGTGAAGACATCAAAACTATGAAATAACACAATTGGAAACATATAGTAACCAAAAAAGTGTTAAACAAATCAAAATATATTTTATATTTGTTTTCTCTGCTATCGCATGGCAAGCGGTACCGGAGCACCAAGTCTAGGACCAAAAGGCTCCTCAACAGCTTCTACCCACAAGCCATAAGACTGCTGAACAATTCATAAAATCGCCACCGGACAAATTACATTGACCCCTCCCACTTTTGTACACTGCTGCTACTCGCTGTTTGTATGTTACCTCTGCAGTCACTTCGCCCCCACCTACATGTACAGATTACATCAACAGCCTGTACCCCCGCACAATGACTCGGTACCGGTGCCCCCTGTATATAGACTCCACACTGACTCGGTACCGGTGCCCCCTGTATAAAGCCTTGTTATTGTTATTCTTATTGTGTTACTTTTTATTATTACTTTTCATTTCAGTCTACTTGGTAAATATTTTCTTCTTGAACTGCACTGTTGGTTAAGGGCTTGTAAGTAAGCATTTCATGGTAAAGTCTACTCTTATTGTATTCGGCACATGTGACAAATAAAGTTTGATTTGATATGGTATACAGAAGATATCCCTATTTGGTAAAAGACCAAGTCCATATTATGCCAAGAACATCTCAAATAAGCAAAGAGAAATGACAGTGGATCATTACTTTAATGTCAATTCGGGAAATTTCAAGAGCTTTGAAAGTTTATTCAAGTGCAGTCGCAAAAAACATCAAGCACTATGATGAAACTGGCTAGAAACCACTACTAAAGGACATCAATAAGTAGAGAAGACATGCTTGGGCCAAGAAACACGAGCAATGGACATAAGACCGGTCTGATGAGTCCAAATTTGCTATTTTTGGTTCCAACCGCCGTGTCTTTGTGAGACGCAGAGTAGGTGAACGGATGATCTCCGCATGTGTGGTTCCCACCGTGAAGCATGGAGGATGTGTGATGGTGCTTTGCTGGTGACACTGTCAGTGATTTATTTTGAATTCAAGGCACACTTAACCAGAATGATTAACACAGCATTCTGCAGCGATACGCCATCCCATCTTGTTTGTGCTTAGTGAAACTATCCAGGCTGTGTAAGGGCTATTTGTCCAAGAAGGAGAGTGATGGAGTGCTGCATCAGATTACCTGGCCTCCACAATCACCCGACCTCAACCCAATTGAGATGGTTTAGGATGAGTTGGACCGCAGAGTGAAGGAAAAGCAGCCAACAAGTGCTCAGAATATGTGGGAACTCCTTCAAGGCTGTTGGAAAAGCATTCCAGGTGAAGCTGGTTGAGAGAATGCCAAAAGTGTGCAAAGCTGTCATCAAGGCAAAGGTTGGCTACTTTGAAGAATCTAAAATCTATATATCAAAATATATTTTGATTTGTTTAACACTTTTTTGGTTACGTGATTCCACGTGTTATTTCATAGTTTTGATGTCTTCAATATGATTCTATGATGTAGAAAATAGTTTGTAAAATTTGAATGAGTATGTACGTCCCAACCTTTGACTGGTACTGTACATATGACCCTCTAGAGGCTGGATGACACTTGCTTAGAGGTTAGTGTGCTGTAGTTTCCCCATCTCTGCTAGTTTTCATACCCCTCAGTGCATCTGCTATATGTATGTACACTGAGGTTGTCAGGGGTTCACCTAGGGGTCATGATGGGGGCTGTACCAAATGTTTGATGTATTATAATAATTTATTATGCTTATGTTGTATTAATAGAAGGGGTTATAAGACCCCTCCCTCCTTACATTTATAGGGTCCTAGACTACAGATTAACAATATATATATATATATTAATTATAGAGGTTTAATATTGTTCCACAGTCTTTTCTAATCTCTGCCTCTTATAAAGAAACTGTCTGAGAAATGTGTGACTGTGAAGACAGAATTCTGCAGGGTTGTGTAAGAGATAAGAGACTAGTCAGACATTCCACTATAAATCAACTTGGACATTTACTGCTATGCTTTTAGATAACACTAAAACTCTTGTTTATATAACTATGTAGGCATGGTTTTGGTCTCATGAGTAGAAGGTAATGACGTAGGCAGTTACATCACAGGGGGTTGACTACAAGCATGATAAAAGCAACTTGGGACTTTTTCTATTTTGCAGAACTTACTCGGAAACATGGGTGCTATGTTCCTGTTGGCAACGTCTGTCTGCAATTGCATTAATAAATGAATAAATTATTTACTTAAAGATATTGTCTGAATGCTAATTTCACCAATGAGCCAATGATTGACAAGGAACAAGAAACGAACCCCAACAAGGTCTACTGTATAGGGCTGGCTGCGGTAAGCATGTTCAGAGGGCAGAGTAGGGGCTGTAGTGTAGTATGGACAGTAAGTTAGTGTAGGGATGTATGACACTGGCTTAAGTATAGATATAAGTATGTAGTAGTTTATGTCTAGGGGATCAGCTTGCCCAGAGAGTCAGAGAGGGTCAGAGACCCCCAGTAAGATCATTAGATCACAAGCATCAACCCAGACACATTACCCACCTTCTGACAACCACCCTTTACGACAACCACCCCTTCTGACAACCACCCTTTACGACAACCACCCCTTCTGACAACCACCCCTTACGACAACCACCCCTTACGACAACCACCCCTTACGACAACCACCCCTTACGACAACCACCCCTTCTGACAACCACCCCTTACGACAACCACCCTTTACGACAACCACCCTTTACGACAACCACCCTTTACGACAACCACCCCTTATGACAACCACCCCTTATGACAACCACCCCTTACGACAACCACCCCTTACGACAACCACCCCTTCTGACAACCACCCTTTACGACAACCACCCCTTACGACAACCACCCCTTACGACAACCACCCCTTACGACAACCACCCTTTACGACAACCACCCTTTACGACAACCACCCTTTACGACAACCTACCATTCTTGTTTACACATATATAGCTCTTGTCCAGGGCATTACGTGTGGCTTGCTGATGCTGAGCCTTCCTTAAAACAGGAGAGGTCAACAAGCCACGTGAAGGCTCTGGACCAGAGAAAATACAACTGACCAAGCAGATGACACACCCGGTCTTCCAGTGACTTCTCTGTCTCTCAAGTGTGTGAAAGACTACAGTGTAAAGCATTGATAGTCTTCCGTACAGAGAGACTGAGTTGCTGTGGCACATCATCAGTAGTGACTTTATAAAACTCTGTTGTAGCAAAAATGTCATGGCATCTGGTGTGAGAGGAGGGGGGGGGGGGGTGGGAGGGATGGAGAGCAGAGAAGGGGGAAGGGTTGGTTTTGGGGTTTGGGAGGGGGTAGAGAAGGGGGAAGGGTTGGTTTTGGGGTTTGGGGGGGGGGTAGAGAAGGGGGAAGGGTTGGTTTTGGGGTTTGGGAGGGGGTAGAGAAGGGGGAAGGGTTGGTTTTGGGAGGGGGTAGAGAAGGGGTAAGGGTTGGTTTTGGGGTTTGGGAGGGGGTAGAGAAGGGGTAAGGGTTGGTTTGGGGGGGGTAGAGAAGCTGATGATGTTCTGAAGGTGGGGTGGTATTAGAGGAGGAAACATGGCGAGGGGTTAGGGGTCAGTGGTCAGGGTGAGCGGTCCCTAGCTGGCGTCTACTTGATGTTCTTGAGCAGGGAGGTGCGAGCGTTCACCACGGCCTTGAAAGCATCCTCGCTGCCCGGGGCAACGCACTTATCCGGATGGAGCAGCACTGCCAGCTTCCGGTAAGCCTTGTTAACCTCTTCCCTGGAAACACAAACAGGAACAAAAAGTTAGATCAAGAGGAGGGCGCTGTTGAAGCTGCTTTGTGTGTGTCAGAGTTGATTGTCAGGTGGACGGACTATAATGAGATGTCCCACTGTCACCTAATCCCCTCGCTTAATCCAAGCCCCCAACCCGCTCAATATATCAGGGAAGATAGGGATTCATTTAGTGAGAGGTCAGTTTAAGAAAGACTCACTTTCACTATGGTGAATAACTAAAACAATACAGAAATGCACTAAGAAAATTAAGTAACAGCACGTCGGAAAACAGCTCATTGTGATTGAAGAAACCACAGAATCTAAGCACGTCTGGGAAAATTGGAACACACTAAACCTACAACAACACGAAGAGTTATCGATCTAAAATGGAGATGGATAAACCACTTCTCAAATATTTTCAGCTCTATAAAAAAGAACAAACAGCCAAAACATATATGATCAATTATAAATCTTAGAATCAGCTATTAAAGATTACCAGAACCCACTGGATTCTCCAATTACATTGAATGAACAACAGGACAAAATACAAACCCTCCAACTCAAAAAGGCCTGTGGTGTTGATGGTATCCTAAAAAAAAATATATATACAGACCACAAATTCCACTTGGCTATACTTAAACTCTTTAACATCATCCTCAGCTCTGGCACCTTCCCCACTGTTTGGAACCAAGGATTGACCACCCCAATCCACAAAAGTGGAGACAAATTTGACCACAACAGTTACTGTAGAATCTACATTAACAGCAATCTCTGAGAAATCCTCTGCAGAACCATCAACAGCAGACTCCAACATTTCCTCAGTGATAACAATGTCCTGAGCAAATGTCAAATTGGCTTCTTACCAAAATACCATAGGACAGACCACGTATACACCCTGCACACCCTTATTGACAAACAAACAAAACTAAAGCAAAGTCTTCTCCTGCGTTGATGATTTCAAAAAAGATTTCGACTCAATTTGGGATGAGATTCGGCTATACAAATTGATGGAAAGCGGTGTTGGGGGAAAAACACATGACATAAAATCAATGTACACAAACAACAAGTATGCGGTTAAAATTGGCAAAAAAACACAGATTTCTTTCTTCAGGGCTGTGGGGTGAGACAGGGATGCAGCTTGAGCCTCACCCTCTTCAACACACATACATACAGTATATACAGTGTGAGTCAAAAGTTTGGACACACCAACTCATTCAAGGGTTTTTCTTAATTTTTTAAAACTATTTTCTACATTGTAGAATAATAGTGAAGACATCAAAACTCGAGAAAAAACCCACATATGGAATCATGTAGTAATAGGGTTGCAAAGGGTCGGAAACCTTCTGGTAAATTTCTGGAATTTTTCCGGAAATTTTCCATGGGAAGTTAAGCCGTGGAATTTGGGGAATTTTACTTAAATTCATCAAAAAAAGTTAGCTTATAACAGTGAACCTTTTTCGTGGGATACACAATTCTAGGTCTTGTGGCATATTTTGGTTAAAAACTATCCCAATGGAATTGCAACCCTCTGCATACAAAGTAAATTCTTCCATCACATGTACAGCTGATTCTCAAGATCTTGCACACTAATGAGATGCTATTGAGCCCACACTACTACACGGTCTGAGCCAAGGACTACTGTTTTTTTTTTTTTTCTATTGGAAGGATTTAATCATCTGCAATTATGTCTACTTATGATAAGGTAAAAGGTTTATGTTTCTGTCTCCATATGATATGGTAAATATATCCAATGCAAAAAAACATCTACATTTAAATGCTATTAATATTAATTTGCATATTTTTCCGTTAATTCCCATACAATCCCGCTAATTCCCATATATTCCCGTTAATTCCCATATATTCCCGTTAATTCCCATATATTCCCGCTAATTCCCATATATTCCCGTTAATTCCCATATATTCCCGTTAATTCCCATATATTCCCGTTAATTCCCATATATTCCCACGGAAAGTTTCCACCTCTGAATATTCCCCAAAATGTGCAACCCAATGTAGTAACAAAAAAGTGTTCGACAAATATTGGTATTCTTCAAAGTAGCCACCCTTTGCCTTGATGACAGCTTCGCACACTTTTGGCATTCTCTCAACCAGCTTCATGGGGTAGTCGCCTGGAATGCATTTCCATTAACAGGTGTGCCTTGCTAAAAGTACATTTGTGGAATTTCTTTCCTTCTTAATGCGTTTGAGCCAATCAGTTGAGTTGTGACAAGGTAGGGGGTATACAGAAGATAGCCCTATTTGGTAAAAGACCAAGTCCATATTATGCCAAGAACACCTCAAATAAGCAAAGAGAAACGACAGTCCATCATTACTTTAAGACATGAAGGTCAGTTAATCCGGAACATTTCAAGAACTTTGAACGTTTCTTCGATTTGCAGTCACAAAAAACATCAAGCGCAATGATGAAACTGGCTCTCATGAGGACCGCCACAGGAAAGGAAGACCCAGAGTTACCTCTGCTGCAGAGGATATGTTCATTAGAGTTACCAGCCTCAGAAATTGCAGCCCAAATAGATGCTGTACAGAGCTCAAGTAACAGACACATCTCAACATCAACTGTTCAGAGGAGGCTGCGTGAATCAGGCCTTCATGTTCAAATTTCTGCAAAGAAACCACTACTAAAGGACACCAATAAGAAGAAGAGACTTGCTTGGGCCAAGAAACACGAGCAATGGACATTAGACCGGTGGAAATCCGTCCTTTGGTCTGATGAGTCCAATTTGAGATTTTTGATTCCAACCGCCGTGTCTTTGCGAGGCGCAGTGTTGGTGAATGGATGATCTCCGCATGTGTATTTCCTACCGTGATGCACGGAGAAGGAGGTGTGATGGTGTAGGTGTGCTCTGCTGGTGACAGTGTTGGTGATTTTTTTTAGAATTCATGGCACACTTAACCAGCATGGCTACCACATCATTCTGGAGCGATACGCCATCCCATCTGGTTGGTGCTTAGTGGGACTATAATTTGTTTTTCAACAGGACAGTGACCCAACATTGTGTAAGGGCTATTTGACCAAGAAGGAGAGTGATGGAGTGCTGCATCAGATGACCTGGCCTCCACATTCACCCAAACTCAACCCAATTGAGATGGTTTGGGATGAGTCAGACCGCAGAATGAAGGAAAAGCAGAAAACAAGTGCTCAGCATATGTGGGGCACTCCTTCAAGAATGTTGTAAAACCATTCCAGGTGAAGCTGGTTGAGAGAATGCCGAAGGTGTGCAAATCTGTCATCAAGGCAAAGGGTGGCTACTTTGAAGAATCTCAAATATAAAATATATTTTGATTTGTTTAACACTTTTTTGGTTACTACATGATTCCATATGTGTTATTTCATAGTTTTGATGTCTTCACTATTATTCTACAATGTAGAAAATAGTCAAAATAAAGAAAAACCCTTGAATGAGTAGGTGTGTCCACACTTTTAACTGATACTGTATATACAGTGGGGAGAACAAGTATTTGAAACACTGCTGATTTTGCAGGTTCTCCTACTTACAAAGCATGTAGAGGTCTGTAATTTTTATCATAGGTACACTTCAACTGTGAGAGACGGAATCTAAAACAAAAATCCAGAAAATCACATTGTATGATTTTTAAATAATGAATTTGCATTTTATTGCATTTTATTGCATGACATAAGTATTTGATACATCAGAAAAGCAGAACTTAATATTTGGAACAGAAACCTTTGTTTGCAATTACAGAGATCATACGTTTCCTGTAGTTCTTGACCAGGTTTGCACACACTGTAGCAGGGATTTTGGCCCACTCCTCCATACAGACCTTCTCCAGATCCTTCAGGTTTCGGGGCTGTTGCTGGGCAATACGGACTTTCAGCTCCCTACAAAGATGTTCTATTGGGTTCAGGTCTGGAGACTGGCTAGCCCACTCCAGGACCTTGAGATGCTTCTTACGGAGCAACTCTTTAGTTGCCCTGGCTGTGTGTTTCGGGTCGTTGTCATGCTGGAAGACCCAGCCACGACCCATCTTCAATGCTCTTACTGAGGGAAGGAGGTTGTTGGCCAAGATCTCGCGATACATGGCTCCATCCATCCTCCCCTCAATACGGTGCAGTCGTCCTGTCCCCTTTGCAGAAAAGCATCCCCAAAGAATGATGTTTCCACCTCCATGCTTCACGGTTGGGATGGTGTTTCTTGGGGTTGTACTCATCCTTCTTCTTCCTCCAAACACGGCGAGTGGAGTTTAGACCAAAAAGCTCTATTTTTGTCTCATCAGACCACATGACCTTCTCCCATTCCTCCTCTGGATCATTCAGATGGTCATTGGCAAACTTCAGACGGGCCTGGACATGCGCTGGCTTGAGCAGGGGGACCTTGCGTGCGCTGCAGGATTTTAATCCATGACGGCGTAGTGTGTTACTAATGGTTTTCTTTGAGACTGTGGTCCCAGCTCTCTTCAGGTCATTGACCAGGTCCTGCCGTGTAGTTCTGGGCTGATCCCTCAACTTCCTCATGATCATTGATGCCCCATGAGGTGAGATCTTGCATGGAGCCCCAGACCGAGGGTGATTGACAGTCATCTTGAACTTCTTCCATTTTCTAATAATTGCGCCAACAGTTGTTGCCTTCTCACCAAGCTGCTTGCCTATTGTCCTGTAGCTCATCCCTGTAGCCCACAATTTTATCCCTGATGTCCTTACACAGCTCTCTGGTCTTGGCCATTGTGGAGAGGTTGGAGTCTGTTTGATTGAGTGTGTGGACAGGTGTCTTTTATACAGGTAACAAGTTCAAACAGGTGCAGTTAATACAGGTAATGAGTGGAGAACAGGAGGGCTTCTTAAAGAAAAACTAACATGCCTGTGAGAGCCGGAATTCTTACTGGTTGGTAGGTGATCAAATACTTATGTCATGCAATAAAATGCAAATTAATTTCTTAAAAATCATACAATGTGATTTTCTGGATTTTTGTTTTAGATTCCATCTCTCACAGTTGAAGTGTACCTATGATAAAAAATTACAGACCTCTACATGCTTTGTAAGTAGGAAAACCTGCAAAATCGGCAGTTTATCAAATACTTGTTCTCCCCACTGTATATCAATGAATTGGCGAGGGCACTAGAACAGTCTGCAGCACCCGGCCTCACCCTGCTAGAATCTGAAGTCGATATGTCTACTGTTTGCTGATGATCTGGTGCTTCTGTCCCCAACTAAGGAGGGCCTACAGCACCTAGATCGTCTGCACAGATTCTGTCAGACCTGGGCCCTGACAGTGAACCTGTTCCCAAAACAATGTTTGTCCAAAAATAATGGTGTACCAAAATAATGGTGTTCCAACAAATACAAATTCTATCTAGACACCGTTGCCCTCGAGCCCAAAATCTAGAAAAGAGCTGTTAAATTCTACAATCACCTAAAAGGAAGCGATGCCCACACATTCCACCACAAAGCCCTCACTTACAGAGAGATGAACCTAGAGAAGAGTCCCCTAAGCAAGCTGGTTCTGGGGCTCTGTTCACAAACACAAACAGACCCCACAGAGCTACAAGACAGCAACACAATTAGAACCAATCAAACGATGAGAAAACAAAAATATTAAATATTTGACACAGTGGAAATAATCAACCAAAAAACAGCCAATTGGAATGCTTTCTGGCCCTAAACAGAGAGTACACAATGACCATTGTGACTGACCCAAACTTAAGGAAAGCTTTGACTATGTACAGACTCAGTGAGCATAGCCTTGCTATTGAGAGAGAAGTGTCATAGTCAGACCTGGCTATGTGCCCACAAAATGAGGTGGAAACTGAGCTGCACTTCTTAACCTCCTGACAAAATGTATGATCACATTAGAGACACATATGTCCCACAGATCACAGAGACCCACAAAGAATTTGAAAACCAATCAGACATTGATAAACGCCCGTATCTGTTAGGCGAAATAGCGCAGTCGCAGAAGTAAAATGTGACCTGTTGCCTCTGGAAAACGGAGCAACTACTACTATTTGCACATTGCTAAAACACTGTACATAGCTGATAATATAACACCTGTCTATCTTTTTGAAAACCTTTTTGAGTGCAATATTTACTGTTAAATTCAAAAAGGTTTTTGTTGATGTTGTTTTGTGTCTTCTCACTTCTGTTTGTTTATTTCACTTGGTTTAGAAATGTAAACACATTTCTCATGCCAATAAAGACCTTTTTGAATTGAATTGAGAGAGAGGAGAGAGAGAGACAAAAAGATGGAGAGAAAGAGACAGAGAAAGAAAGAGATAGAGTTACTCCCTTCTTTTGCCAATATGAACCTGTGCATGTCATGTTAATGCAGCACATTGCATTGATTTGAGAGGGATCAGATTGTGTAGATCAGATTGTGGAGGATGGGATTGAGAGGGAGTGTAGATCAGATTGTGGAGGATGGGATTGAGAGGGAGTGTAGACCAGATTGTGGAGGATGGGATTGAGAGGGAGTGTAGATCAGATTGTGGAGGATGGGATTGAGAGGGAGTGTAGATCAGATTGTGGAGGATGGGATTGAGAGGGAGTGTAGATCAGATTGTGGAGGATGGGATTGAGAGGGAGTGTAGACCAGATTGTGGAGGATGGAATTGAGAGGGAGTGTAGACCAGATTGTGGAGGATGGGATTGAGAGGGAGTGTAGATCAGATTGTGGAGGATGGGATTGAGAGGGTTTAGATCAGATTGTGGAGGATAGGTTTGAGAGGGAGTGTAGACCAGATTGTGGAGGATGGGATTGAGAGGGAGTGTAGACCAGATTGTGGAGGATGGGATTGAGAGGGAGTGTAGATCAGATTGTGGAGGATGGGATTGAGAGGGTTTAGATCAGATTGTGGAGGATAGGTTTGAGAGGGAGTGTAGACCAGATTGTGGAGGATGGGATTGAGAGGGAGTGTAGATCAGATTGTGGAGGATAGGATTGAGAGGGAGTGTAGATCAGATTGTGGAGGATGGGATTGAGAGGGAGTGTAGACCAGATTGTGGAGGATGGGTTTGAGAGGGAGTGTAGACCAGATTGTGGAGGATGGGATTGAGAGGGAGTGTAGATCAGATTGTGGAGGATGGAATTGAGAGGGAGTGTAGACCAGATTGTGGAGGATGGGATTGAGAGGGAGTGTAGACCAGATTGTGGAGGATGGGATTGAGAGGGAGTGTAGACCAGATTGTGGAGGATGGGATTGAGAGGGAGTGTAGATCAGATTGTGGAGGATGGGATTGAGAGGGTTTAGATCAGATTGTGGAGGATAGGTTTGAGAGGGAGTGTAGACCAGATTGTGGAGGATGGGATTGAGAGGGAGTGTAGACCAGATTGTGGAGGATGGGATTGAGAGGGAGTGTAGACCAGATTGTGGATGGGATTGAGAGGGAGTGTAGACCAGATTGTGGAGGATGGGATTGAGAGGGAGTGTAGATCAGATTGTGGAGGATGGGATTGAGAGGGTTTAGATCAGATTGTGGAGGATAGGTTTGAGAGGGAGTGTAGACCAGATTGTGGAGAATAGGATTGAGAAGGAGTGTAGACCACAGTTAGGGACCGTCTGTAGCGGTGTTATCTTTATCAGCATCATAAAAGCTGATAGTATTTCAACCACATAAAATATTGCATCCAAACAGACCTGAAATCTTATCAGAAACATGTTGGGTCGTTTTCACAGTTTTCTATTTCCTTACAACCGGTCAAACTGATGCCATTTGGAAATAATTTTGCACAGAAAATCTAGAGTTATTGCATTTTATCCCCGGTCCCTAAACGTCTTTGCTGCAAAAAGAAGCAGAGATGACAGAGAAAACTTTACCGATGTCTACTAGATTGAAGCATTCTATCGATTTATGACATTATTCTGGTGAGCTAGGGTTTATTTATTATTCTATGGCAGGGGTTCCAAAACTTTTACACTCAGGCCCCTCTTCCAGCATTGGAGAACATGGATTGTGTATGTGTGTCATTCAGAGGGTGAATTGGCAAGACACATTTTTTTAGTGCCTTTGAACGAGGTATGGTAGTAGGTGCCAGGCGCACCGGTTTGAGTGTGTCAAGAACTGCAACGCTGCTGGGTTTTTCACGCTCAACTGTTTCCCATGTGTATCAAGAATGGTCCATCACCAGCCAACATGACACAACTGTGGGAAGCATTGGAGTCAACATGGGCCAGCATCCCTGTGGAACGCTTTCGACAACTTGTAGAGTCTATGTCTCGATTAATTGAGGTTGTTCTGAGGTTGTTCTGTTCAACTTGTAGAGTCTATGTCTCGATTAATTGAGGTTGTTCAGAGGTTGTTCTGAGGTTGTTCTGAGGTTGTTCTGAGGTTGTTCTGAGGTTGTTCTGTTCAACTTGTAGAGTCTATGTCTCGATTAATTGAGGTTGTTCAGAGGTTGTTCTGAGGTTGTTCTGAGGTTGTTCTGAGGTTGTTCTGAGGTTGTTCTGAGGTTGTTCTGAGGTTGTTCTGAGGACAAACTCAATATTATGACTCAATGTTCCTAATGTTTTCTACACTCAGTGTATAATGACAGAAGAGAAGCTGCATGTATCTAACTATAGACAAGTTGACTGACAAATAGCCTACCAAAATGTCAGAAATTATAAGCAGAAACATACGTAAATCAGGAAAAATATAATCCTGCAACCCTTGGCAAAAAATCTGCCGTCTCCAACTGTAGCCTACAGCGCATTTTCTATATTAGCGGGTTACGGTCGGTGTGAGGTGTTCAGGTTCAGAACGGCTGTCAGTCAAAACCCATACAGCACTGTGAAGCGCAGAACCAGAGCTGTATAGCATGTTACTACTGTACAGCCACTGTGTTCCAATTTAGAACCAGAGCTGTATAGCATGTTACTACTGTACAGCCACTAGGTTCCAATTTAGAACCAGAGCTGTATAACATGTTACTACTGTACAGCCACTAGGTTCCAATTTAGAACCAGAGCTGTATAACATGTTACTACTGTACAGCCACTGTGTTCCAATTTAGAACCAGAGCTGTATAACATGTTACTACTGTACAGCCACTGTGTTCCAATTTAGAACCAGAGCTGTATAACATGTTACTACTGTACAGCCACTGTGTTCCAATTTAGAACCAGAGCTGTATAACATGTTACTACTGTACAGCCACTGTGTTCCAATTTAGAACCAGAGCTGTATAACATGTTACTACTGTACAGCCACTAGGTTCCAATTTAGAACCAGAGCTGTATAACATGTTACTACTGTACAGCCACTAGGTTCCAATTTAGAACCAGAGCTGTATAACATGTTACTACTGTACAGCCACTAGGTTCCAATTTAGAACCAGAGCTGTATAACATGTTACTACTGTAGAGCCACTAGGTTCCAATTTAGAACCAGAGCTGTATAGCATGTTACTACTGTACAGCCACTAGGTTCCAATTTAGAACCAGAGCTGTATAACATGTTACTACTGTACAGCCACTAGGTTCCAATTTAGAACCAGAGCTGTATAACATGTTACTACTGTACAGCCACTAGGTTCCAATTTAGAACCAGAGCTGTATAACATGTTACTACTGTAGAGCCACTAGGTTCCAATTTAGAACCAGAGCTGTATAACATGTTACTACTGTACAGACACTAGGTTCCAATTTAGAACCAGAGCTGTATAACATGTTACTACTGTACAGCCACTAGGTTCCAATTTAGAACCAGAGCTGTATAGCATGTTACTACTGTACAGCCACTGTGTTCCAATTTAGAACCAGAGCTGTATAACATGTTACTACTGTACAGCCACTAGGTTCCAATTTAGAACCAGAGCTGTATAACATGTTGCCACTGTGTTCCAATTTAGAACCAGAGCTGTATAACATGTTACTACTGTACAGCCACTAGGTTCCAATTTAGAACCAGAGCTGTATAACATGTTACTACTGTACAGACACTAGGTTCCAATTTAGAACCAGAGCTGTATAACATGTTACTACTGTACAGCCACTGTGTTCCAATTTAGAACCAGAGCTGTATAACATGTTACTACTGTACAGCCACTAGGTTCCAATTTAGAACCAGAGCTGTATAACATGTTACTACTGTACAGCCACTAGGTTCCAATTTAGAACCAGAGCTGTATAACATGTTACTACTGTACAGCCACTAGGTTCCAATTTAGAACCAGAGCTGTATAGCATGTTACTACTGTACAGCCACTAGGTTCCAATTTAGAACCAGAGCTGTATAACATGTTACTACTGTACAGCCACTGTGTTCCAATTTAGAACCAGAGCTGTATAACATGTTACTACTGTACAGACACTAGGTTCCAATTTAGAACCAGAGCTGTATAACATGTTACTACTGTACAGCCACTAGGTTCCAATTTAGAACCAGAGCTGTATAACATGTTACTACTGTACAGCCACTAGGTTCCAATTTAGAACCAGAGCTGTATAACATGTTACTACTGTACAGCCACTAGGTTCCAATTTAGAACCAGAGCTGTATAGCATGTTACTACTGTACAGCCACTAGGTTCCAATTTAGAACCAGAGCTGTATAACATGTTACTACTGTACAGCCACTGTGTTCCAATTTAGAACCAGAGCTGTATAACATGTTACTACTGTACAGCCACTAGGTTCCAATTTAGAACCAGAGCTGTATAACATGTTACTACTGTACAGCCACTGTGTTCCAATTTAGAACCAGAGCTGTATAACATGTTACTACTGTACAGCCACTAGGTTCCAATTTAGAACCAGAGCTGTATAACATGTTACTACTGTACAGCCACTGTGTTCCAATTTAGAACCAGAGCTGTATAGCATGTTACTACTGTACAGCCACTGTGTTCCAATTTAGAACCAGAGCTGTATAACATGTTACTACTGTACAGCCACTGTGTTCCAATTTAGAACCAGAGCTGTATAACATGTTACTACTGTACAGCCACTAGGTTCCAATTTAGAACCAGAGCTGTATAACATGTTACTACTGTACAGCCACTAGGTTCCAATTTAGAACCAGAGCTGTATAACATGTTACTACTGTACAGCCACTGTGTTCCAATTTAGAACCAGAGCTGTATAACATGTTACTACTGTACAGCCACTGTGTTCCAATTTAGAACCAGAGCTGTATAACATGTTACTACTGTACAGCCACTAGGTTCCAATTTAGAACCAGAGCTGTATAGCATGTTACTACTGTACAGCCACTAGGTTCCAATTTAGAACCAGAGCTGTATAGCATGTTACTACTGTACAGCCACTGTGTTCCAATTTAGAACCAGAGCTGTATAACATGTTACTACTGTACAGCCACTGTGTTCCAATTTAGAACCAGAGCTGTATAACATGTTACTACTGTACAGCCACTGTGTTCCAATTTAGAACCAGAGCTATATAACATGTTACTACTGTACAGCCACTGTGTTCCAATTTAGAACCAGAGCTGTATAGCATGTTACTACTGTACAGCCACTGTGTTCCAATTTAGAACCAGAGCTGTATAACATGTTACTACTGTACAGCCACTGTGTTCCAATTTAGAACCAGAGCTGTATAGCGTGTTACTACTGTACAGCCACTAGGTTCCAGTTTAGACATTTATTAGTCTGCCATTTCAACCCATATATGGGTACAGGTGTAAAGAGCTACTTTGACACAAATTGAAAGGAAATAACAAAAACAAGCAGAGATATGGAATGTGTTTGACCCCTGTTTCTGGACTGGGCTTAAAGGCTCCAGGTTTGCTCTTTGACCCCTTGTCTTACCGTGTGGCTCCAGGTTTGACCCCCAGCATATCCCAGGAGTCCTTGCTGTTGCGTATGCGTCGTATGGTGTCGGCCTGCTCCTTGGTGAAGCCGACACTGACCTCTGCCACCGGGCGCTTCCCGCCGTTCTCACACATGTCCGTTATGGAGGAGAAAAACGCCTGGAGAACACACACAGGTCAGTACTGTCTGTCAATCAATCAATCAATCAATCAATCAATCAATCAATCAGTCTGTCTGTCTGTCTGTCTGTCTGTCTGTCTGTCTGTCTGTCTGTCTGTCTGTATGTCTGTCTGTCTGTCTGTGTCTGTGTCTGTGTCTGTGTGTGTGTGTGTGTGTGTGTGTGTGTATGTGTATGTGTGTGTGTGTGTATACACACCTGGAACATCTCACTGATGCCCTCTCCGCTCTGTGCTGACGTCTCAAAGTAGTGGAACCCTCTAGACTCCGCCCACAGCCTACCCTCTCCCTCGTCTACCACACGACGCTTAGTCAGGTCCACCTGGAGCACACATGCACACACACACACACACACACACTGCTAAGTCCAGTGAACCTGGTACACAGAGAAGAACAATCACACACACACATACCTTGTTGGCACAGACGACAAAAACGATGCTCTCCATGTTAGCCTGGGAGCCCATCTCCTGTTTCATCTCACCCAGCCAGTTGTCCAGCGCATCAAAACTCTCCCTCAGACCTACATCGTACACCAACACCACTCCCTGGCTGTCCTTATAGAACTCATTACGAACCTGCAGAGAGACAGACAGACACAGACAGACAGACAGACGGACAGACGGACAGACAGACGGACAGACGGACATACAGACAGACGGACAGACGGACATACAGACAGACGGACAGACGGACATACAGACAAACAGACAGACGGACATACAGACAGACAGAGAGAGAGAGACACACACAGAGAGACAGAGAGAGAAAGTTAGAGAGTGAGAGATCGAGAGAGCAATGAAATAGGCTAAAATTGAATAAAACATGAGTTGCACTTCTTCAGTACTGTGTTTGACTTAATGATGATTTGTGTAAAAGCAGCACCTCCGACTAGAAAAATAATTAACTGCTCCACATGAACAGCAGTACAGAAACAGCAGTACGTGTCTGTCTGTGTGTCATATTTATATATATATATATGTATATACACACACACACACACACACACACTACCGTTCAAAAGTTTGGGGACCCTTAGAAATGTACTTGTTTTTGAAAGAAAAGCACAGCATCCCGGAGACGCCTCTTCACTGTTGACGTTGAGACGGGTGTTTTACGAGTACTATTTAATGAAGCTGCCAGTTTAGGACTTGTGAGGCATCTGTTTCTCAAACTAGACACTCTAATGTACTTGTCCTCTTGCTCAGTTGTGCACCGGGGCCTCCCACTCCTCTTTCTATTCTGGTTAGAGCCAGTTTGTGCTGCTCTGTGAAGGGAGTAGTACACAGCATTGTATGAGATCTTCAGTTTCTTGGCAATTTCTCGCATGGAATAGCCTTTATTTCTCAGAACAAAAATAGACTGACGAGTTACAGAGGAAAGTTATTTGTTTCTGGCCATTTTGAGCCTGTAATCAAACCCACAAATGCTGATGCTCCAGATACTCAACTAGTCTAAAGAAGGCCAGTTTTATTGCTTCTTTTATCAGAACAACAGTTTTCAGCTGTGCTACTGTAACATAATTGCCAAAGGGTTTTCTAATGATCAATTAGCCTTTTAAAATGATAAACCTGAATTAGCTAACACAACGTGCCATTGGAACACAGGAGTGATGGTTACTGATAATGGGCCTCTGTACGTCTATGTAGATATTCCATAAAAAATCAGCCCTTTCCAGATACGATAGTCATTTACAACATTAACAATGTCTACACTGTATTTCTGATCAATTTGATGTTATTTTAATGGACAAAAAAACTTGCTTTTCTTTCAAAAACAAGAACATTTCTAAGTGACCCCAAACATTTGAACAGTAGTGTGTGTATATATATATATATATATATATATATATATATATATATATTTAAAGAGAGAGAGACTGGCCTGTTGGTGGCAGGATGCATGTCTGGACATGAGGGTGCAGACGTTTATCTGGTCTGACATGTATAACACGATGTTCCAGTATGTTAGGACGTAGATCCAACATGACCGAAGTAGTAAGGTACTGACCTCGTAGAAGAATGGGTGTCCTGCCATGTCAAAGATGTTCACTTTGATCTCCCTGTCACGCACCTGGACTCTGATGGACAACAAACACTCAAATCAGTCACACAGACTTCAAAAGTCTCCACATCAGTGGTTCTCAACCAGGGGAACTAGTAGGATTACTGGTATAATGCACATGGTTGAGAACCACTACTCTACAGCACACTTGTCTCCTCTCCTTTATCTGGAATCATCTGACAGCAATGGAACTGAACTGTGCATCTTTGGTCTACAAATGATTTAATTATTTTAATTTATTCATCGTCATTGGGGTCAACTTACTTGGTGACCCCATAGTCAATCCCTATGGTGGCCAGATACTTGGGCACAAACCTCTTCTCACAGTATCGCTTGATGATGCAGCTCTGCAATGAAGAAACCACGAGCTGTATCAACTAGGGTTAGATAGAGCAACATTACACATGTAAACTAAAGTCAGAATTCATTCTCTGCAGCAGTGGCCTGTGAAGGAATGGGTGCTCATTGGTGATGGTAAAAAATTCATTCATTGGCTACCCTAGCTATTCAAAATGGCACCTAGTCGGACCATTATTGTTGTTCCAGCTGGCTGCTAGGCCTTATTAGGTAGGTCATGTTAAGCATAGCACAGAGAATTTTCGAACCAACGTTTACTTGCCGATACTTCCTCAATTCCAGACTTGGAAGAAAACACATCTTCTAAACTTCCATGTCTAGTTGCAGGGAGGTTCGTTTGAATTTATAAAATGCTCTGTTATTAAAATAAATCATTGAATTTATAAAATACTCTGTTATTAAAATAAATCATTGAATTTATAAAATACTCTGTTATTAAAATAAATCATTGAATTTATAAAATGCTCTGTTATTAAAATAAATCATTGAATTTATAAAATGCTCTGTTATTAAAATAAATCATTGAATATAGAAAATGCTCTGTTATTAAAATAAATCATTGAATTTATAAAATGCTCTGTTATTAAAATGAATCATTGAATTTATAAAATGCTCTGTTATTAAAATGAATCATTGAATTTATAAAATGCTCTGTTATTAAAATGAATCATTGAATTTATAAAATGCTCTGTTATTAAAATGAATCATTGAATTTATAAAATGCTCTGTTATTAAAATAAATCATTGAATATAGAAAATGCTGTTATTAAAATAAATCATTGAATTTATAAAATGCTCTGTTATTAAAATGAATCATTGAATTTATAAAATGCTCTGTTATTAAAATAAATCATTGAATTTATAAAATGCTCTGTTATTAAAATAAATCATTGAATTTATAAAATGCTCTGTTATTAAAATGAATCATTGAAAATATAAAATGCTCTGTTATTAAAATAAATCATTGAATTTATAAAATGCTCTGTTATTAAAATGAATCATTGAATTTATAAAATGCTCTGTTATTAAAATAAATCATTGAATATAGAAAATGCTGTTATTAAAATAAATCATTGAATTTATAAAATGCTCTGTTATTAAAATGAATCATTGAATTTATAAAATGCTCTGTTATTAAAATAAATCATTGAATTTATAAAATGCTCTGTTATTAAAATAAATCATTGAATTTATAAAATGCTCTGTTATTAAAATGAATCATTGAAAATATAAAATGCTCTGTTATTAAAATAAATCATTGAATTTATAAAATGCTCTGTTATTAAAATGAATCATTGAATTTATAAAATGCTCTGTTCTTAAAATAAATCATTGAATTTATAAAATGCTCTGTTATTAAAATAAATCATTGAATTTATAAAATGCTCTGTTATTAAAATAAATCATTGAATTTATAAAATGCTCTGTTATTAAAATAAATCATTGAATTTATAAAATGCTCTGTTATTAAAATTAATGATTTAATTTAGAAAATGCTGTTATTAATAAAATAAACATGTTTCGCTCCATGACGTAATCCATCAATGTGTACGTCTCCATCTTGTTTATTTCAAATATTTTCTCCATTGATTGAGACAGGTGAGTATCATCATGACATGCAGCACTTTGGGGTGGACACATTGATGGATCACTTTATTTTTTATTTTTACGGAGCATTTTCTAAATTCAAATGAACCTCCCTGCAACTAGACATGGACGTCTAGAAGACGTGTTGTCTTCCAACTTGGAAATTGAGGAAGTACCGTCAAGTAAAAGATGGTAGATGGTAGTCTCTGTGATACAGTTAACATTACCTATCTAATAATGCCTATCGGGCCAGCTGGAACAGTACTAATGGTCTGATTAGATTATATGTTTTATGGCTACCCTAGCTGGCTGGCATGCTGTGGAGGACATATCAGTGTTGAATACAGTCTGATTGATAAGGCAGTAATACACGATTAATTGGTATATATACAGCCTGAAACGAATGCCTGCAAAATCGTGTAAATGTCACTTACAAGCCAGAATGTTGATTAAACCTTTAAGAGCCAGTTGATACTGTGTATGTTTCCTTCTGCACCGAGGTAAAATTGGTTTTATACTGGATATTCAATAATCTCGTCAATAGCTATTGAACCAAGCATGCCATGACAATTTCATATTCTGAATCTGTGGATGGAGAACAAATCGACCTTTTTTGTCTGATTTTTACATTTTTTAATAGGATTTCAAAAAAAATAGAGTGTGGATTGTTTTCCATCCTCCCCTGGTTCAGAATATACCCTGTTCATTGTCATGGCATGATTGGTTCATTTGCTATTGATGAGAGAGAACCGAATATCCAATATAAAACTAGGCTTAATTGTAGCTACCTGCTATCTTGGGTAAACAATACTTTCCTGTGGATATTTTGTCTAAAATTTAGAGCAGCTGAAGGACAAACTGCACAGACAACCGGTAGAGTAAGTTTAAATTGTATTTTATTCAACATTCTGGCTAGTAATATAAGGAACATTTACACAATTTCACAGGCATTCGTTTCAGGCTGTGTTGAATATTGCATTAAATCATTTACATGCAGCTGTCCAGTGGAGGCATTTGCTCTGGCTACCAGTCGACATCTTCACGCTTGTGACACTTTTGAATGTGGGTCAAAAGGAAAATAAAAGTATTATCGGAGTGTTTTCGCCTCTCCCGGAATCCTCCTTGCTAGCTAGCGTGAGCGACATGGTAGACTCTCCCGCCTGCTGAACACATGCCCTCACCGTCGTTAATAAAAAAGTGGGGAAACAGTGGACACTGTCTACCGGTGTAAGGCTAGCTAGCTACTGTTGTCGACCCCGCCTTTTCTTCTGTGGTATTTATCGGCGGCTGGCATCCAACGTTATTGCGCATTAACTGTACTGGAGCGCCCCCACCTCCCGCCTTTCTTAACTTCAAAATCGACTAATAGATGTACATGGGCGAGGCATGGCTTGACGTGACCACGCCACCAAGTAGGGTACAGCCGTAGGGTACTCCCTCGATACTCCCATGTTAAATTGCCTACTCATAACCCGACAAACGGCTGTATTCTTTTTACAATTATCATTCTATAAACATGTTTAACATGCTTCCACTGTCGTCTAAATCAACAAACTATATCACACCTAAAAACACTGATTCTAAACGTAATTCTTTTTTTTGCATGAACAGACTGTCGCATGGAATGCACGTCACGATCCAGGCTTTGTTGTGAAGTCAACTTCTCAAAAATACTTCAACCCGCTTAAGGGCAGACAAAAACTGGAAGTATATAGTTACGCGGCATATCTAAGACTAGTGAATTATATTTTACATTAACTTCTCTCGCTAGCCAGCCAGCCAGCTAACGTCAGTTAACCGGTGAAAAAGCTAGGGGGGGAAACAACCAGTGACGTAAGTATAATGCGACAGATTTCCTAGCTTTACTTTCAGTGTTAGCAGGTCGGGTAACACACTAGTGGCAGAATAAGTATCATACAGATCATTTGTTGTGGGAGTAATTTGTTACATGGGAGCAATTGGAAAGTTAGGCTAACTACATGGGAGCAATGGGAAAGTTAGGCTAATTACATGAGAGCAAAGGGAAAGTTAGGCTAATTACATGAGAGCAATGGGAAAGTTAGGCTAATTACATGAGAGCAATGGGAAAGTTAGGCTAATTACATGAGAGCAATGGGAAAGTTAGGTTAATTACATGAGAGCAATGGGAAAGTTAGGCTAATTACATGAGAGCAATGGGAAAGTTAGGTTAATTACATGGGAGCAATGGGAAAGTTAGGTTAATTACATGGGAGCAATGGGAAAGTTAGGTTAATTACATGGGAGCAATGAGAATACCCTATGTCTGTACCCTACTCGGGGGAGTGGTCACGTTAAACCACACCTTGTCGTGTGTTTCTATAGAATTATAAATGCAGGAATGCCCCCAATTGCACCCTTCTCGGAGTCGCTCAAAATGGCGGCATGAGAGGGTGTAATATTTCTAGCTGAGGAACAATTTTAGGGTTTTCTCACAAAGTTTATAGTTTTAAACTGCAGTTGCAATTTGTTGTTTTTTTTCACAAAAAAATGATATCTAACCATACAATGTAGCTATTTTGAATAATTTTGTAATTAATCAAACCATTGAAATATATTTTTGACGATTTCCAACGAACAAGCTAGCTATCGAAAAGTTTCAGCGTGTGTAGTTAAGTTAGCCTGCTAACGTCTTCATAGATAGTAGCATGGAATCAGGACATGACCAAACTGTTGCTGAGATAATTGATGTTGAAACTTCCAAGGAGAAAAGAGGCATTGTTGAAACTCACTCATATGCTTGCAGTGTAAAACAGGGGGGGTGAATGTGATTCATACCCGAATACCCCAACCAAGGAGCAACTTCCAAAGAAGCTGAGAAGTGAACCATCAATGAGCCAGCTACAGGACAACATCCTCCGCATCCTCACGGCTAAAATCAAAGAGAGCGCAGATGACATGAATTTGGTGTAAAAGAACACTATCAAGTATCGTTAACCTGAAGAAAGCGATTGATTTCAATGCTGACGAAGTAAAAACTCTGAAGCAGCAGAACGCAACAATGAAAATTCAGGTTGCAAAGCAGGAGAAGAAACTCACTGAAATGGAGTCAAAGGTAAACGAGAATGACTGGTATGGTCAGAGATGGAATCTACGAATTTATGTAATAGCAGAAAAATCTGACGAGA
Source organism: Salvelinus alpinus (assembly GCF_045679555.1). Classification (NCBI taxonomy): domain Eukaryota; kingdom Metazoa; phylum Chordata; class Actinopteri; order Salmoniformes; family Salmonidae; genus Salvelinus; species Salvelinus alpinus. The sequence goes on along the minus strand of NC_092110.1, from coordinate 40,645,428 downwards.
ACATCAAAGCAAGAGTGAAGGACATTTGCAGGGCAATAGTTCTCTGGATGTAGTGCACTGCCTGGGTAGGCTGAGAGATGGGGAGAACCAGCCACCACGACCAGTGATCATGAGATTAATCTCCAGGACAGCGAGGGATATGACATGGAAAAGTGCAAAGAAAAATGACTATTTAAAGAATTAAAGAAGAACAACCTGAGGTTCAAGGAGGATCTGACAGCATTTGACAAAGAAGCTCGGAATCGTCTGTGGCCGATGATTGAGAGAGCAAGGATGGAAGGGAAAAGGGCATACTTTGCGGGAGCTAAGGCTTTTGTTAATGGAAGGGAAATTCACGCTGACGCCTAGCTTGTTGACTGCTGGATTTATCAAGTGAGTTGTGCAGGACTGAGTTTAATTTGCATCTGATAAAACTTTATATTTCTTGAGGAAAGAGCATTGTTTGTGTGAGCCAAACTTTTTTTATATATATATATTTTTTATATGTCAGGGAAATTCCCACTGACACTTAATGTTAGCTTGATGGCAATTTGTTTTACCGATCTATGGTACAATGTCATTTGCAATTGTATAAAAATATATAATTTAGGTCAACCACTTCATCTTCAAATAATATTTTTGCAGGAATCTCCTTGCGAATGATTTTGCCGAAGATCGTATCTCCGCCGGAGATACAAAGCACTGTTTTTATTTGCAACTAGTAAGAACCCGGTTCATGTGAACGTATACAAGTTTAATATTCTTCATATAGTCACTGTGATAGTAAATGTCCATTTCTGTTTTTCTCTATTAATGACATGTAATGTAATGTTTTGAAAAGGAAATCTTTATTTTTGTATCGTAAGGGTAAGAGTGACGACTTTTATTTCATTCAAGAAACTCGTGCCTGTTCCACAGATACTGCGTTTTGGAAGTGTCAATGGGGGAATGATATTTGGTACGAATCGGTCAGCAGGTGTCGCTATTTTAAAAGGCAACTTTAAGGGTCATATATTGAGTCATGAAGCAGATAATACAGGGAGATGGATTATACTATTGGTAGATGTCAACCACGATCAATTTCATTGTTGTAAATACTTAAGCTTCCAATAACAAGTCAAGAAACTGTATTTTATTTAGAGACATTGAGAGGCAAATAAGTAAAATTATGTCTACATTTCCATTGGCCAAAGTAATATGGGGTGGAGATTTGAATACAGTATTACATGATAATCTAGATAGATGGCCTTCTAAGGATAGCAATTATGTTTGTGAGATAAGGAATATATGTCTAAGGTTAGGTGTTCTAGATATTTGTTGACATAAGAAGCCAGATAAGATTATGTTTACATGGAGTACCAAAGACTTATCTATACAATCCCGTATTGATTTCTGGCTGATATCTGAAGATATGGCTGACAAGGTTGATACAGTCTCGATTGAACCATCGATTTTAACAGACCACAACGGGATCTCAATAAAGATACATATGCATGGTTTGTCAACAAAAAAAGTTAGTAAAGGTTACTGGAAAATGAACAAGACTTTACTAGAAAATGAAGTATTTAAGAAGGAAGTAGCAGGAATTATTGATAAATACTGGAATTGTGCCTGTGTTATGAATACGTTTGGAAGTTACTGGGAGCTAATGAAATTTGATATAAGGCTTTTGGCTATTTCAATGGGGAAAGAAATTGCTTGTGCCAAGAGAGAGAAAGAATATGACATCATAAAGGGAATAATTGATTATACTATAAAAACTGAACTAACTAATCAGGAATTACTGGAGCTATCATCATTGCAAATTCAGTTAGACTGTATCTACGAGGAAAAGGCCCGGGGAGCGTTTGTAAGATCAAGACGAAAATGGATGGAAGAGGGAGAGAAAAATACAAAATATTTCTTTAATTTAGAAAAAAGGGCAGGCGAAAAGACTTCGATATGTAAATTAATGATTAATAATACTCCCAATGAAAATCCAAAAGAAATCTCTCAGCATGATGCCCAGTTTTATCAGAATCTGTATACATCAGCCCAGTCAACTTCCAATATGGATTTTTTCTTAGACAATATAGCAAACATTGCTAAGAAGATAGATAATGATTTCAGGGATTTTTGTGATGATGAGTTATCTGAAATTGAGATAAAAGACTGTATTAAAAGCCTTAAGGACAATAGGTCCCCTGGAAATTATGGTTTAATAAGCGAGTTTTATAAAGCATTCAATGATAAATTGATTCCTTTCATTCTCTATGTTCCAAGAATCAATAGAAAAAGGGCAGTTACCGGCTTCCTTAAAGCAAGGTGTAATTACTTTGATTCCCAAACCTAATAAGGATACTCTTTATATAGACAACTGGAGACCCATTAGCCTGTTGAATAATGATGGGAAATTATTTGCCCTTGTATTTGCTAAGAGGTTGAAACAAGGCTCGCATCATATAATTGATGAAGAACAAAAAAGCAATACGTTTTTGGGGGATTTGGTAACTTTTTTTTAAAGCAGTCCGAACTTGATATAGTGGTTGTACTAGCTCTGTAAAATTAGCTCACGGGACATCCCAAAGATTTGATATTGGCCGTGGCATTAGGCAGGGCTGCCCAATTAGTCCATTTTTATTTGTTACTCAAATTGTGGCTCTTCATATCAAGAAAGGGAATTTAAGGTGTTTCAGCACTTGGCAATGAATTTAAACTATGTCAACTGGCTGATAATACCACCATATTTTTAAGAGACAGGATTGAGGTTTCTAAAGCAGTTTCCTGTATTGAAGACTTTTCCGTAGTTTCGTGTTTGACAATTAACATCAATAAGTCAGTCTTATTTCCACTGAAGGATTGTGTTTTACAGGAAGTATACGGTATCACAATTAAACATAAGGTTACTTATCTTGGGATTGTTATATGCAAGGATGGGAAAAAAAAGGAGTGAATTAAACTTTAACCCCATTATTGAGAAAACAAAGAAGAAATTTAACCTCTGGTTGCTGAGAGATACTTTGTTATACGGTCAGGTTTTATTGTACAAAGCTGAAGGGTTATGTAGATCAGTTTATGTCTCGTTATCACTTGAGTTATCCCCTAAAATTGTAAGGGAACTCCCCCCCCAATTGTACAAAACATTTTATTTGGAGGAACAAGCCTCACTATCTACAGAAAGATATTCTCACTAATACCCAAGAACAAGGTCTTGAGGTTTTAGATTTAAATACTCTAAATAATACTTAAGATAAATTGGATTCTGAAGTATATTAAGAACCAGAACAGTATTTGGAATGTCTTCCCTAGGTATTTATTTGACTCTGTTGGTGGTTTAGAATTCTTGCTTCAATGTAATTTTGATGTTGATAAAATCCCAGTAAAGTTGCCCATATTCCATAAGCAGGCAATTTTTGCTTGGATGTTAGCGTATAAACACAATTTCTCACCTCACAGATACTTTATATGGAACAACAAAGATATACGATTAAAAAATAAGTAATTTTTTTTCGTAACTGGTTTGAGAATAAAATTATTTTGGTTGGTCAGTTACTGAATAAGGATGGATATCTACTCTAAGTTGGGGAATTTCTTGATAAGTTTAAAAGTCCAATAACCCCGAATGAATATGCAATTGTTTTTGATGCGATTCCAAGGGAGGTTGTATCTCTTTTAAATTCCTCTGTGGTTGATGTAAGTAACATAGATTTACATGAAAATATATTCATTGGCAATATTAACATCAAAGATAAATGTAGTAATAAACAGATTAGGAATATTGTTTGTGATACTACAATTCCCTCAGCAAAATAATTTTGGTAAAATATCTATGGTGATATACAAATGGGGGAAAGCATGGAAAATTGCTAACAAATATTGTATCACTAACAAGTTACAGGAAGTTTCATTTAAAATGTTACATAGAATTTATCCTGTGAAACATGTTTTGGAAAGATTCAAGCTGAATATTGACTATATTTGTGATTTCTGTGGAATGGAGGAGACCATTTTGCATTTGTTTTTTGCCTGTATTTATAGTAGAATTTTTGGGATTGACATACAGAATTTCTTACAAAAAAATAGGACCGCTTGTACTATTTAATGGTTTTGATATAATGATTTATTTCAGAAATTCTGACATAGATAAAGATGTAGTATATTTAATTAAACTGCTAATAATACTAGGTACATTTCATATTCACAAATGCAAATGGTCTAATTCAAAACCTAACTTTTTTCACTTTATAAATTAATTTAAACAATATAGCACTACTTTAACTAAAATGAAAAACAAAAAGGCAATTAAAACTTGTTGTATTATTAATGAATATGATTTGTTTGTTTAGGATTCCTGGCAATGTAAATAGTTTGTATGTATGCTTGTTTGCATGTGACTATTCCTCTTTTGTTTGTTGATATTTGTTAATAAAAATAACACAAAAAAATATCTATATAAAAGTGCACCCTTCTCGGCAGATGGTGGTATTGGAACGACTCAATGTCACCATCTGCCGGCTTTTGGGGTATAGCAGAGATCGTCTAGGCTACATTATAACGTTACGGGCTTTGGCTGCAGCCATTTAACATTACTCCCTGGGTCATTCATACTGTAGATACCTGATACTAGTTTGCCAACAGCTAGTTTGGGTACAGCGCTGGCTAGCAGAATAGCTAACCTAAACGTTAGTTGACTCACCTTGCCCACCTCGGCATTGCCAAGGCTGATCACTTTTACACGCAGTGATTTCTTGTTCTCACGTCTCTTCTGCACATTCGTGTCCATGCTGCTGATATTTAGCTATGTTAAATATTGTTGTTTGTTTGTTATTTACGTCGTCGATGATGGCTGTGAAGCTGGAATTCCACTAAAGTTAGATTTGTACAGTACGCCCCGCCTTAACTGGCTAGCAGACATTTACTCAATCTTAAACAACCTCGTTTACAATTGTATAGCCGCGCATCGTTATGGATCTGAATAAATATTAGACAAGCTATTCTGGACGAGTGAGACATGTATTTGATGGGTTAGCTATCTAGCCTTCTTTGCTAGCGCCGCTGTTTTGCACAGCTTTGTCTGTCAATTTCTTATTCGCGGAAGCAGATTCGTTATAAAGTCAGATTTAACAGAACTCAGTTATGTTTTTATACATTTAATAATCAAACACAGCTGTTTGTATATCAATAAAAAGTATATTATCTACAGCTAGTTCATCTTCACATAAACGTAGTATTTTTTAACAATAGATTTTAAAGAGTAAAATCTGTTTTTAAAACTGGAAGCAGTTTCTATGGCAACAACGACGCATGACAGCAGATTCGCGATGTTTCCTGCACTGAAACGTGAATTATTTTGTGTGTGTTTATTTCGTTTATTTGACCACTTTTAAAACACAATAGAACCACACATTTGAATAGAGTACAATGCCATTACAATTATCGAACATGACACACAAAAGTTGAAAAACCTATTTTCCATTGTGGTCCTCACAAAATACATGGCCTTCAGAAAGTATTCACACCCCTTGACTTTTTACACACATTTTGTTGTGTTACAGCCTGAATTTAAAATTGATTAAATTTAGACTTTTTTTGTCACTGGCCTACACACAATACCCCATCATATCAAAGTGGAATTATGTTATATTTTTTACAAATTAATAAAACATTAAAAGCTGAAATGTCTTGAGTCAATAATTATTCAACCCCTTTGAAGTTCAGGAATGAAGACTAACAAGTCACATAATAAGTGCCCAGATCATCTCCACTACTGCGGGATGTATTGTATCCTCCAGTCTTAACGAACAGGGCCTCCTCTGGAGGGAAGGTCTGCTGCCTGGTTCTCCACACAGGTAGGTGTATTTAAGGTGTCTGTTTGCCCAAAGCAGTAATTCCCTTGATTTGTGCAACCATGGTCCATATCAAATCAAATCAAATTGTATTTGTCACATGCGCCGAATACAACAGGTGTAGGTAGACCTTACAATGAAATGCGTACTTACAAGCCCTTAAACAAAAATGCAGTTTTAAGAAAAATAAGTGTAAAGTGAAAAATAGATTAGTAAAAAATTGAAAATAAAAGTAACAAATAATTAAACAGCACCAGTAAAATAACAATAGTGAGGCTATATACAGGGGGTACTGGTACAGAGTCAATGTGCGGGGGCACCGGTTAGTCGAGGTAATTGAGGTAATATGTACATGTACTAAGTACTGTGAGGAAGTGCCAGAGTGCAATGTGAACCGCCTTAAGCTCCAGTACGTTGATGTGAGCTACTGTCAATGGTGCTGACCATACACCATTGACCCCTGACTGGTTCAATACTGTTCCCCATCCCTGTAGGGGGGCATCTGTGGTCAAAGTCATCTGAACTGCATCTAAGAGAACTCCACTGGGAGTTTGAAGTGCTAGACACCTTCATTGTATTGCTCAACCAGCAACTCATTGAAATTGTCAGCTTTTTGTGTTTGTCCCTTCTGGGACATAGATTGTGTCTGTTGTAGCATTGCTGGATTGGCTGTACAACATGGACCTTAGCAGCTAGGAGGCCGAGGAGCCTCTGTCTCTCTAGCACAGTCACCTGTTTTCTCAGTTTTAAATGTTGAAAGACAATTTGTCAATTATACCACTCTTTCTGGAGAGAGTGTTGCTCGCATGATTTGAGTGTCCAGTGTCAAGCCCAGGAAGTGTACACACTGAATGGGGACCAGAAAACTATTTTCCAAGTTCATTGTTAGTCCCAACTCAGAGAGGTGATGTGAGACCATGGATGTGTGTGCCAAAGCTTGGCTTTGTGTCCCTGCACATATTAGCCAATCGTCTAAGTAGTTCAGGACCATGACTCCTCTTCGGCGATGGGGGGCTAGCGCTGCGCTTATACCCTTTGTTAAAGTGCGAGGATCGAGCGAAAGGCCGAAGGGTAGAACGCGCAACTGAAAAATAAGTTTTTCGAAGGCAAATCTTGGGTATTTTCTGTGTGCTGTGTCAGGTTTTGGCCAGGACTGTTCTGGTTTTTTGTCACTAGATGTCCCCATTGCACCTTTTTTGTACCTTTTGTTTTTCCCTTGCTCTAATTATTGTTTGCACCTGTATGTCGTTCCCTTGTTAGTATTTAATCCCTGTGTGTTCCTCAGTTCCTTGCTCAGTGTTTGTATGTTAGCACCCAGCCCCAGCCCAAGCCTTGTTGTGAACATATATTTTTCTCTTGTTGGATTTTCCAGAGGTTCTCTGGTTTTGTTCTTTTGTATTTTGTATTAGTCTTTTGAGGTTTGTTTTTCCCTTGCTGTTTTTACCACTTTGTGGATTTTCTTTGTATTTTGGAAGATATCTATTTTTTATTAAACCACCATCTCTAGTACTGCTGTGTCTGCCTCATCTTCTGGGTTCTGCCGATTTAGTGACTGTTTCTCGCACCGGGTCCTGACAGAAACACTGAGCCATTAAAATGAACCCAGAGGCAGCCAGTACCCAGGACTTTTTTCCCATGCTGTCCCACCACGAGGGGACTGTCCAACGTCACGAAGCTGCTCTGGTTCAGCAAGAGGCCTTAATGGCTGGACATTCTCAACTTCTGTCGGAGATGATGACTTCCATAAAGCAGATTTCTGATCAACTTTCTCCTGCAACCGCTTCTGCTCCAGTTCATCAGATTCAAGTGCCCGTGGCAGTTAACCCCCTGGCTGAACCTCGTCTGCCGCCTCCCCAACGGTTCTCAGGTGATCCGAGTGGTTGTAAGGGGTTTTTCACCCAATGGTCTCTCTCCTTCGAGCTGCAACCCTCGTCATTTCCCACCGACCGGTCCAAGATAGCATATATCATCACCCTGCTGTCGGAAAAAGCCCTAGCCTGGGCTACTGCTGTGTGGGATGCCCAAAGTCCCTGCTGTGCCAGCTACTCTACCTTTGCTGAAGAATTCAAGCGAGTGTTTCAAGGTCCTACCAGCGGTCCTGACTCAGCCAAACAGCTCCTGACTCTCCGCCAAGGTCGGCGCAGCGTGACGGACTATGCCATCCAGTTCCGCACGGTGGCAGCAGCGAGTGGCTGGAATGACGAGGCGCTCACAGTGTGCTTTTTGAAGGGTCTTTCCGACACCATCCAAGATGAACTGGTCACTCGGGAACCACCGGACAACCTCGAGTCCCTGATCAAGTTGGCTTCACGCATAGACCAGCGTCTGAGAGAGAGAGAGCTCAACCGTAGATCTCTCACCCTAGCTCCTATCGGTCCCAGCTCCGAGTCTCCACCTTTATCCCCGCTGACTCCACCGGAACCCATGCAGGTTGGACGCATCTCCCAGGCTGAGAGAGACCGCCGGATGAGGGAGCGATGCTGTCTATATTGCGGCAAACCGGGCCATTTCCTCTCCACGTGTCCCGGGCTCCAGGGAAAACGCACTCTCCCGTGCAGGCCTGGGAGGACGGTAACGGGAAACATAACCTCCTCTCATCCATCCAACTCCCGCCTGCTCATTCCAGTTACCCTTTCCTGGGACAACCACGAGCTTCCCCTTCAAGCCTTGGTAGACTCTGGAGCCGCAGGTAACTTCATGGATCGTGTCTGGGCGAAGGAGAATGGCGTTCCCTCTGAACCTCTAAGTGACCCCATAAGGGTTACTACGTTGGATGGAAGCCCTTTGGGATCTGGACTTGTCACTCGTGTCACTACCCCCTTGCGTCTTTCAGTTTCCCAACACCAGGAAGTGATGAACTTTCATCTGACCTCGTGTTCCGAGTTCCCTCTCGTCCTTGGATACCCCTGGCTTCACAGCCATAACCCTCACATCGACTGGTCTGTGGGCACTATCAAGCAGTGGGGTCCTACGTGCCAAGCCACTTGTATCTTCCCAAGTTCCCCCGAGTTCCCCTCCCGAGTCTCTAGAATCCATCGACCTGTCCCGAGTTCCCGAGTGTTACCATGACCTCAAACCGGTATTTAGCAAACAGAGGGCCACCAAACTACCACCCCATAGACCTTACGATTGCCCCATCGACCTGTTTCCGGGCACCTGCCCCCCCAGGGGTCGGATCTTTTCCCTATCTCCTCCCGAACGAGCTGCTATGGATACCTACATCAAGGACGCTCTGGCAGCAGGCCTCATGCGTCCATCCACCTCGCCGGCGGGAGCAGGGTTTTTCTTTGTGGCCAAAAAAGACGGGGGATTACGTCCTTGCATCGACTACCGGGGACTTAATGCCATAACCGTCCGTAACCGCTACCCGCTACCCCTTATGGCCACAGCCTTTGAGCTGCTCCAGGAAGCAGTGGTCTTCACTAAGCTTGACCTGCGGAACGCATACCATCTTGTGCGGATCAAACCCGGTGACGAGTGGAAGACCGCTTTCAACATGCCTACTGGTCACTACGAATACTTGGTGATGCCCTTCGGCCTGACCAACGCCCCGGCTGTGTTCCAAGCGCTCATAAACGATGTGCTTAGGGATATGCTTAACATTTTCGTGTTTGTTTACTTGGATGACATCCTCATCTTTTCGAGCTCCCTTCAAGAACACACTAAGCATGTCAGACAAGTGCTCAAACGCCTCCTAGACAGCCATTTGTACGTTAAGCCGGAAAAGTGTGAATTCCATTCCTCTCGAGTACAGTTCCTGGGATTTGTAGTGGAACCCGGTCGAGTCCAGATGGACCCCAAGAAGGTAGGGGCGGTAGCAGATTGGCCCACCCCCAAGTCCGTTAATGAAGTTCAGCGTTTCCTGGGCTTCACTAACTTCTACCGCAAGTTCATCAAGAACTTCAGCTCGGTGGCAGCCCCTCTCTCAGCTTTAACCAAGGGTGGCAACACAAGGTTTCTGTGGGGAAGAGAAGCTGAGACGGCCTTCCAAGGACTCAAGCAGCGCATCCTCTCTGCTCCCATCCTGACACTACCGACGGCGGATTAACCTTTTGTGGTGGAGGTAGACGCATCAGAGGTTGGTGTTGGAGCTGTCCTGTCTCAGAGGGGTGAAGACAAGAGGCTTCATCCTTGCGCCTTCTTCTCTCACCGGCTTACCCCGGCCGAGAGGAATTACGATGTGGGGGATCGTGAACTCCTAGCGGTTAAGATGGCATTGAAGGAATGGAGACACTGGCTCGAGGGGGCTTCTCAACCGTTTCAAGTGCTTACGGACCACAAAAATCTGGAGTATATCCAGCAGGCGAAGCGGTTGAACTCCAGACAAGCTCGATGGTCTCTTTTCTTCAGCCGATTCCAGTTTATTCTCACCTATAGACCCGGGTCGAAGAATCTCAAACCGGATGCCTTGTCACGAGTCTACTCTCCTGCCATTCGAGAAGATACTGACATGACTGTTCTTCCTGCCGCTAAGATCGTGGCTCCGATCTCGTGGCAAGTGGAGGATACCGTGAAACAAGCTCAAGCCATCGAACCGGGCCCTGGAGGAGGTCCTGCTAATCGGTTGTTTGTTCCCAAGGCAGCAAGGTCCCAAGTCCTTCTGTGGGGGCACTCCTCTCGCCTCACCTGTCACCCGGGCGTAGGTCGCACCTTGGAGTTCATCCAGCGTAAGTTCTGGTGGCCCACCATAAAAGAAGACGTTGCCACTTTCGTCAAGGCCTGTTCCGTGTGCTGCCAGGGCAAATCTTCTCACCTCCGCCCTCAAGGACTCCTTCACCCTTTATCTATTCCCCACCGACCCTGGTCCCATATCTCGCTGGACTTTATTACTGGCCTTCCTCCGTCCCATGGTAATACTACGATCCTAGTCATCATCGACAGGTTTTCTAAGGCGGCCAGGTTTGTTCCCTTGACCAAATTACCTTCTGCCAAGGAAACAGCTGAGTTGGTGATTAACCATGTGTTCCGAGTCTTTGGCATCCCGCAAGATATGGTTTCCGACAGAGGTCCCCAGTTCGCCTCAAGGTTTTGGAAGGCCTTCTGCCAACTCATAGGGGCCACGGCCAGTTTATCTTCAGGGTACCATCCGGAGTCCAACGGCCAAACTGAGAGGATGAATCAGGAGCTGGAAACCACCCTCAGATGTATGGTTTCCAACAACCCATCCACATGGTCATCCTTCATTGTTTGGGCTGAGTACGCGCACAACACCTTGTGCTCCTCCTCCACTGGTATATCCCCGCACGAGTGTCAGTTTGGCTATGCTCCTCTATTGTTCCCGGACCAGGAGGCAGAAGTCAGAGTGCCTTCAGCCTCGAGGTTCATCAGACGCTGTCGGCTTACGTGGAAGAAGGCCCGTCTTAATCTTCTGCGTTCCTCACAGCAGTACCAACGACAAGCCAACAGACGTCGCCGTCCCGGTCCTACCCTGTACCCCGGCCAGAGAGTATGGCTCTCAACAAAAAACTTACCGCTACGGGTGGAGTCTCGCAAGCTGTCCCAGAGATTCATCGGACCCTTTAAGATTGCCAGGAGAGTCAATCCCGTTACTTTTCGCCTGCACTTACCCAGATCCCTTAAAATCAATCCCACATTTCACATTTCTTTATTAAAACCTGTTGTTTTTTCTCCCCTTATTCCGGCAGGCAGACCTCCCCCTCCGCCCCGTGTCATCGGAGGCCAGTCGGCTTATACCGTCCACCGGATACTGGACTCCCGCCGGGTGCAGCGGTCCTGGCAGTATCTGGTGGACTGGGAAGGCTACGGTCCCGAGGAGCGCTCCTGGGTTCCTGCCAAGGACATACTGGACCCTGACCTCATTCGTCAGTTCAGGGCCCTCCACCCTGAGAAGGCTGGTAGGAACGTCAGGAGCCGTTCCTAGGAGGGGGATTCTGTCAGGTTTTGGCCAGGACTGTTCTGGTTTTTTGTCACTAGATGTCCCCATTGCACCTTTTTTGTACCTTTTTGTTTTTCCCTTGCTCTAATTATTGTTTGCACCTGTATGTCGTTCACTTGTTAGTATTTAATCCCTGTGTGTTCCTCAGTTCCTTGCTCAGTGTTTGTATGTTAGCACCCAGCCCCAGCCCAAGCCTTGTTGTGAACATATATTTTTCTCTTGTTGGATTTTCCAGAGGTTCTCTGGTTTTGTTCTTTTGTATTTTGTATTAGTCTTTTGAGGTTTGTTTTTCCCTTGCTGTTTTTACCACTTTGTGGATTTTCTTTGTATTTTGGAAGATATCTATTTTTTATTAAACCACCATCTCTAGTACTGCTGTGTCTGCCTCATCTTCTGGGTTCTGCCGATTTAGTGACTGTTTCTCGCACCGGGTCCTGACATGCTGGTAGTTCCTTGGTGTCCACATACGCACTATACACACACATACACATGGATTTAGTACTGTAGATATGTGGTAGTGGTGGAGTAGGGGCCTGTAATGTGAAATCTGTGAATGTATTGTAATGTTTTTTAAATTGTATAAACTGCATTCATTTAGCTGGACGCCAGGAAGAGTAGCTGCTGTATTGGCAGCAGCTAATAGGGATCCGTAATAAATACAAATACACATCACCAACAAACTATCATGGTCCCAACACACCAAGAAAGTCGTGAAGAGGGCACAACAACGCCTTTTCCCCCTAAGGAAACTGAAAAGATGTGGCATGGATCCCCAGATCCTCAAAAAGTTCTACAGCTGCACCATCGAGAGCATCCTGACCAGTTGCATCACCACCTGGTATGGCAACTGCTCAGCGTCCGACCCTAAGGTGCTAGAGGGTAGTGCGTACAGCCCAGTACATCACTGGGGCCAAGTGTCCTGCCATCCAGGACTTATATACTAGGTGGTGTCAGAGAAAGGCCCCCAAAAAATTGTCAAAAATATATTAAGCATCTCAATCACATAGCGTAAAGGGGAAGTTCCCATAGGTCGTTTGGCAGCTTCTTCCAAAAAACAAAAAAGAGATCAGGCGGACAGAGGGACTTTAGTAGTAGGTTGAATCAGTATTTTATTGTGTTTTTCTGTGTCATGATTCCATTACTGGACAAATCATCTGCATAGGACAGGCAGTTTCAGGTTACACTTCATACATTTTAATTCAATTTGATGTGGATTATGGAAAGATAGGGAACGTGTGATGGGCTTTAGAAAGAAAATGTAAGGATCTATTAACCATGCGTCCAGTACTTTAAGCCTACTGTTTTATATGTGATGTTCTGAGTTATCAAAACATTTGCGGTGAAATTAGGCCTAAGTTATTTAAATTTGGCATAGCACCACGACAATGGATATTTACCCAGAGGACACTGCATCTATCCTAATGCTTATACTTACCTATTTGGTTCATGCATAGGCCTAGGCCTCATACAACTTTAGCCTAGAATTAAACTTAGGTTCCACGGTACCGGTGCCCCCTGGATATCGCCTCGTTATTGTTATTCTTATTGTGGTACTTTTTTATTTTAGTCTACTTGGTGTCACGATCGTCGTAACTTTGAGGAAGAGTGGACCAAGGCGCAGCGTGAGAGAAATACATCTTCTTTTATTTTTGAAGATGAAACACGAAAAACGAACACTTTTACAAAACAACAAACGACCGTGAAGCTACAAACGTTAAACATAGACAATTACCCACAAAAGCCTACTGCCTATGGCTGCCTTAAATATGGCTCCCAATCAGAGACAATGAATGACAGCTGTCTCAGATTGAGAACCATTCAGGCAACCATAGACTTACCTAGACACCTGCACTCAACACAAACCCATACACTCTACCAAAACCCCCTATACCATACAACCACCCCAGACGAGACAACTATACACAAACATCCCCCCTGTCACACCCTGACCTAACCAAAATATTACAGGAAACAAGGATAACTAAGGCCAGGGCGTGACACTTGGTAAATATTTTCTTCTTCTTTAACTGCACTGTTGGTTAAGGGCTTGTAAAGTAAGCATTTCACGGTTAAGTCTACACTTGTTGTATTCGGGCGCAGTTTGATTTGTTTTGACATGTGTGGTGTTGCATTGTCATCTTATATTAATGAACATGCATATCAACATTTGGAACTACCAAGTGTTACCGTTTGCCACGTGATCATCTTAAATACTTGGTGGGCATTTGGTTTGTGGGAGGCATGAGTTGGCATTCGTTTCGGTATAGGCTGGCTCAGCTGGGTTTTCAATGGCAAAAGGAAAGAGGTTTATCTAGCAGATGATAAAGACAAATTGGTAAGGAACCTGTTGTTTATAAACAGTATTCTATAGAGAAACTTTAATGGATTAATATTTTCCTCTGTAGTTTCATTCACATTGCTATTATCTTCTTCCTCAGAATGTCTGGGATCGGACACTTCAAAATGAGTTCCAACTAGTGTCTATTCCACAAGTCACCACCGGCTTAGACTTAGATGTTGAATTACCTATTTACTCTGTTCCATCTCACTGTGCAATCCACTGTCGCATCAGCCCAGCCAGGCAATTTATAAACTTGATCTCCACTATAAAAAGCATCTAGACATTATCTCACCTTTCTTTTAGATTAGCATTTAGTTTTCAACAGCGGAGATTTGTATAAATCTTTGTCTGTCTCTCCGACATCTGCAACATTGTTTCAATACTAATGAACGTGTTGAGAGTCGGGACGAGACAGACAGGCAGGCAGCCAGTCAAAATCCTATCCACAGTAGGCTACTAGCCCTGCCAAAGAGACTAGCAAGGCCTATCCTCTGTAGGCTACTAGCCCTGACAAAGAGGCTAGCAAGTTCTATCCACAGGAGGCTACTAACCCTGCCAAAGAGACTAGCAAAGCCTATCCTCTGTAGGCTACTAGCCCTGACAAAGAGACTAGCAAGTTCTATCCACAGGAGGCTACTAACCCTGCCAAAGAGACTAGCAAGGACTATCCTCTAGCCCTGCATTGATTTGAATAGAGCTTGTTATTATGTTGTGTGACATGACAAAGTGTTCACATTGAGGTATGTGTCCCAAATGGTACCCTATATATTGGGAGGGTCTAAAGTAGTGCACTCTGTAGGGAATAGGGTACACTTAGGGACACAGTAAAACAGAGTGCACTACTTATTGATTTTAGTCAGCTCTTGTCATACTATTGTCCCTGTAGCTACACATGTTACACCCTGGCCCAGACTAAACTCAGTACCAGTAGCAGACATCCAACCACACCACTATGGGTTTACACCAAGAGCAGAGGAGCTCCAAAGGACACTTCTACCTTTTCGATACACAGCTTCTTTCAGTGCAGGGAAAACATTTATATTTCATCATCGTCATCATCATCATCACCACCACCACCACCACTTTCTTCATCATCATCTTCGTCACCATCATCTTCATCACCATCATCTTCATCACCATCATCTTCATCACCATCACCATCTTTATCTTCATCTCTTGGCCAAGCAGCAACCCTGGGCAGCTGCACCTCAAACAATGGAAACAAGCGTTATAAACTGAGCCAATCACATTGGGAGCCAATCACATTGCTCCATCAATCAATCAATTAGGAACACTCAATTAAGGCAAAAGCATGCGCAGTAATTAAGGGCATTCGTCACACCTGTGACACACGTTCATGGCGAGAGTCCAATATCAGTCCCATATCTGTTTGTGCTGTATAGCTAACTCCTATGGCCGTTGGTTGTTATGCTATGTTGAGTTGGCTATACAGCAGCAGATCTGGGAATCTAGTAATATGTCGACCAGGGAATAGGGCTACAGTCTGGACTACCAGGGAATAGGGCTACAGTATGGACTACCAGGGAATAGGGTTACCAGGGAATAGGGCTACAGTATGGACTACCAGGGAATAGGGCTACCAGGGAATAGGGCTACAGTATGGACTACCAGGGAATAGGGCTACAGTTATGGACTACCAGGGAATAGGGCTACAGTATGGACTACCAGGGAATAGGGCTACAGTGTGGGCTACCAGGGAATAGGGCTACAGTATGGACTACCAGGGAATAGGGCTACAGTATGGGCTACCAGGGAATAGGGCTACAGTATGGACTACCAGGGAATAGGGCTACAGTATGGACTACCAGGGAATAGGGCTACAGTATGGACTACCAGGGAATAGGGCTACAGTATGGACTACCAGGGAATAGGGCTACAGTATGGACTACCAGGGAATAGGGCTACAGTATGGACTACCAGGGAATAGGGCTACCAGGGAATAGGGCTACCAGGGAATAGGGCTACAGTATGGACTACCAGGGAATAGGGCTACAGTTATGGACTACCAGGGAATAGGGCTACAGTATGGACTACCAGGGAATAGGGCTACAGTATGGGCTACCAGGGAATAGGGCTACAGTATGGACTACCAGGGAATAGGGCTACAGTATGGACTACCAGGGAATAGGGCTACAGTATGGGCTACCAGGGAATAGGGCTACAGTATGGACTACCAGGGAATAGGGCTACAGTATGGGCTACCAGGGAATAGGGCTACAGTATGGGCTACCAGGGAATAGGGCTACAGTATGGACTACCAGGGAATAGGGCTACAGTATGGACTACCAGGGAATAGGGCTACAGTATGGACTACCAGGGAATAGGGCTACAGTATGGACTACCAGGGAATAGGGCTACAGTATGGACTACCAGGGAATAGGGCTACAGTATGGACTACCAGGGAATAGGGCTACCAGGGAATAGGGCTACCAGGGAATAGGGCTACAGTATGGACTACCAGGGAATAGGGCTACAGTATGGGCTACCAGGGAATAGGGCTACAGTATGGACTACCAGGGAATAGGGCTACAGTATGGACTACCAGGGAATAGGGCTACAGTATGGACTACCAGGGAATAGGGCTACAGTATGGGCTACCAGGGAATAGGGCTACAGTATGGACTACCAGGGAATAGGGCTACAGTATGGACTACCAGGGAATAGGGCTACAGTATGGACTACCAGGGAATAGGGCTACAGTATGGACTACCAGGGAATAGGGCTACAGTATGGGCTACCAGGGAATAGGGCTACAGTATGGGCTACCAGGGAATAGGGCTACAGTATGGACTACCAGGGAATAGGGCTACAGTATGGACTACCAGGGAGACAGGGTTGTTCAAACAAAAGTGGATATTATCTGTACTTTGCTCTCTGGTGATGAGAGGACTGAGTGTTGGTGACGTTTGAGAGAGAGAGAGAGAGTGGAAACTGAGCTGCCCTTCCTAATCTCCTGCCAAATGTATGACCATATTAGAGACACATATTTCCCTCAGATTACACAGACCCAAGAATTCGAAAGCAAATCCAATTTTGATAAACTCCCGTATCTATTGGGTGAAATACCACAGTGTGCCATCACAGCAGCAAGATGTGTTGCCACAAGAAAAGGGCAACCAGTGAAGAACAAACACCATTGTAAATACAACCTATATTTATGTTTATTTATTTTCCCTTTTGTACTTTAACTATTTGCACATCATTACGACACTGTATATAGACATAATGTGACATTTGAAATATCTTTTTTCTTTTAGAACTTTTGTGAGTCTGTTGAATGTACATTTTTTATTGTTTATTTCACTTTTGTTTATTATCTATTTAACTTGCCTTGACAATGTTAACATACTGTATGTTTCCCATGCCAATAAAGCCCCTTAAATTGAAATTTCATTGAGAGAGAGCGAGAGAGAGGCTAACCAGCTAAGTGAGTGAAAAGATGGAGGGAGGGAGGGAGGTGTGAGAAAGTGTGAAAACAGAGGGAAGGAGGGAGGGAGGTGTGAGAAAGTGTGAAAACAGAGGGAAGGAGGGAGAGAGGTGTGAGGAAGTGTGAAAACAAAGGGAGGGAGGGAGGTATGAGGAAGTGTGAAAACAGAGGGAGGGAGGGAGGCATGTCAGTTTGGTGAGAGGAGTGAAAGTAGCCAAGGTGAAACTCAGTCCTCCAACAACACCAGGCTGCTATAGAGCACTCAGTCTTTCTCTCTCTACCCCTGCATTTTTCAGACACCCCATCCTCTCCTCCATTCTTCATCCTCTCCTCCCTTCCTCTTTCGCTGGCTTGGTGACCTCTGGTCTGCTTGTCACTTCCTGAGCCCTTTGACCTTTAACCCCAGGGAGCGCCGGGAGACCAGCAATTCCTCAGGACAAGATGCCCCTGACCCTCCCCAGCCTCCCTCGCTTCCCTCGTCGTCTCCTCCGCCTCCCGTCTCTGCCCAGGCTGCATGGTGTGCCCATGCCCCATCTGCCCATTCTGTCTGGCCTCTGCCAGGGGCCTCGGAGGCTGCTGCTGGACTGCACCTCTATACTGGACCATCTCCCTGTCTCAGGTAGGTGCCCTCTGACCCCTCAGCTTCCACTGGACCATCTCCCTGTCTCAGGTAGGTGCCTCTGACCCCTCACCTCCCACTGGACCATCTCCCTGTCTCAGGTAGGTGCCCTCTGACCCCTCAGCTTCCACTGGACCATCTCCCTGTCTCAGGTAGGTGCCCTCTGACCCCTCAGCTTCCACTGGACCATCTCCCTGTCTCAGGTAGGTGCCCTCTGACCCCTCAGCTTCCACTGGACCATCTCCCTGTCTCAGGTAGGTGCCCTCTGACCCCTCACCTCCCACTGGACCATCTCCCTGTCTCAGGTAGGTGCCCTCTGACCCCTCAGCTTCCACTGGACCATCTCCCTGTCTCAGGTAGGTGCCCTCTGACCCCTCAACTTCCACTGGACCATCTCCCTGTCTCAGGTAGGTGCCCTCTGACCCCTCAGCTTCCACTGGACCATCTCCCTGTCTCAGGTAGGTGCCCTCTGACCCCTCAGCTTCCACTGGACCATCTCCCTGTCTCAGGTAGGTGCCCTCTGACCCCTCACCTCCCACTGGACCATCTCCCTGTCTCAGGTAGGTGCCCTCTGACCCCTCAGACATCATTACAGCATCTAGTTTTGATTTACATTTGATTGAGTTGTCAACTACAGTAATTCAATGTGAAATCAACCAAACAATTGAACCATTTCAATGGATTAAGGGTAAAAGTTGATTGGTCGAAAACTCCTTTATGTTGATTACTTTTTTTGCAAATCCAATCAGTATTCCACCTTGATTTAACATCATCACATAGATTTTTGTTGTTGTCGATGTTGAAATGAAGTGGAAACAACATTGACTCAACCTGTTTGTGCCCAATGGGCTGTCTCAGGTAGGCACCTTCTGACCTTTAACCTAATCTCAAAAATCCAAATCAAATGTTATTTGTCACATAAACGTGTTTAGCATCATTACACATTGACCCCCGTGACCCCTTCACCCTGTTGGAACGTGACCTGGATAAAAAGAGAGAATCTCTGTCTTAATTGACAGCTTAATTACCCCTATAATAGACCACTGTTGGGTGTCATATGATTACCCCAGTAATAGACCACTGTTGGGTGTCATATGATTACCCCAGTAATAGACCACTGTTGGGTGTCATATGATTACCCCAGTAATAGACCACTGTTGGGTGTCATATGATTACCCCAGTAATAGACCACTGTTGGGTGTCATATGATTACCCCAGTAATAGACCACTGTTGGGTGTCATATGATTACCCCAGTAATAGACCACTGTTGGGTTTCATATGATTACCCCAGTAATAGACCACTGTTGGGTTTCATATGATTACCCCAGTAATAGACCACTGTTGGGTTTCATATGATTACCCCAGTAATAGACCACTGTTGGGTTTCATATGATTACCCCAGTAATAGACCACTGTTGGGTTTCATATGATTACCCCAGTAATAGACCACTGATGGGTGTCATATGATTACCCCAGTAATAGACCACTGTTGGGTTTCATATGATTACCCCAGTAATAGACCACTGTTGGGTGTCATATGATTACCCCAGTAATAGACCACTGTTGGGTGTCATATGAGATTTGCAAAGAGAAAAGGGAAGTAGAGAGAGAGGCTGGTAGGTCTTCATCATATACTCCTACAATTTCACCCTCATTTCAATAGTAGTTGAACTAGTTGTTCAACTAGTTGTTACTGCAATTGGACTGTTAGGATGTCTAGTTGTTACTGTATTTGGACTGTTAGGATGTTTAGTTGTTGCTGTATTTGGACTGTTAGTGTGTCTAGTTGTTACTGTATTTGGACTGTTAGTGTGTCTAGTTGTTACTGTATTTGGACTGTTAGTGTGTCTAGTTGTTGCTGTATTTGGACTGTTACTGTGTCTAGTTGTTACTGTATTTGGACTGTTAGTGTGTCTAGTTGTTGCTGTATTTGGACTGTCAGGATGTCTAGTTGTTGCTGTATTTGGACTGTTAGTGTGTCTAGTTGTTGCTGTATTTGGACTGTTAGTGTGTCTAGTTGTTACTGTATTTGGACTGTTAGTGTGTCTAGTTGTTGCTGTATTTGGACTGTTAGTGTGTCTAGTTGTTGCTGTATTTGGACTGTCAGGATGTCTAGTTGTTGCTGTATTTGGACTGTTAGTGTGTCTAGTTGTTACTGTATTTGGACTGTTAGTGTGTCTAGTTGTTGCTGTATTTTGACTGTTAGTGTGTCTAGTTGTTACTGTATTTGGACTGTTAGTGTGTCTAGTTGTTGCTGTATTTGGACTGTTAGTGTGTCTAGTTGTTGCTGTATTTGGACTGTCAGGATGTCTAGTTGTTGCTGTATTTGGACTGTTAGTGTGTCTAGTTGTTGCTGTATTTGGACTGTTAGTGTGTCTAGTTGTTGCTGTATTTGGACTGTCAGGATGTCTAGTTGTTGCTGTATTTGGACTGTTAGTGTGTCTAGTTGTTACTGTATTTGGACTGTTAGTGTGTCTAGTTGTTGCTGTATTTGGACTGTTAGTATGTCTAGTTGTTACTGTATTTGGACTGTTAGTATGTCTAGTTGTTACTGTATTTGGACTGTTAGTGTGTCTAGTTGTTACTGTATTTGGACTGTTAGTGTGTCTAGTTGTTGCTGTATTTGGACTGTTAGTGTGTCTAGTTGTTACTGTATTTGGACTGTTAGTGTGTCTAGTTGTTACTGTATTTGGACTGTTAGTGTGTCTAGTTGTTACTGTATTTGGACTGTTAGTGTGTCTAGTTGTTGCTGTATTTGGACTGTCAGGATGTCTAGTTGTTGCTGTATTTGGACTGTTAGTGTGTCTAGTTGTTGCTGTATTTGGACTGTTAGTGTGTCTAGTTGTTGCTGTATTTGGACTGTTAGTGTGTCTAGTTGTTGCTGTATTTGGACTGTTAGTGTGTCTAGTTGTTGCTGTATTTGGACTGTTAGGGTGTCTAGTTGTTGCTGTATTTGGACTGTTAGTGTGTCTAGTTGTTGCTGTATTTGGACTGTTAGTGTGTCTAGTTGTTGCTGTATTTGGACTGTTAGTGTGTCTAGTTGTTGCTGTATTTGGACTGTTAGTGTGTCTAGTTGTTGCTGTATTTGGACTGTTAGTGTGTCTAGTTGTTGCTGTATTTGGACTGTTAGTGTGTCTAGTTGTTGCTGTATTTGGACTGTTAGTGTGTCTAGTTGTTACTGTATTTGGACTGTTAGTGTGTCTAGTTGTTGCTGTATTTGGACTGTTAGTGTGTCTAGTTGTTGCTGTATTTGGACTGTCAGGATGTCTAGTTGTTGCTGTATTTGGACTGTTAGTGTGTCTAGTTGTTACTGTATTTGGACTGTTAGTGTGTCTAGTTGTTGCTGTATTTGGACTGTTAGTATGTCTAGTTGTTACTGTATTTGGACTGTTAGTATGTCTAGTTGTTACTGTATTTGGACTGTTAGTGTGTCTAGTTGTTACTGTATTTGGACTGTTAGTGTGTCTAGTTGTTGCTGTATTTGGACTGTTAGTGTGTCTAGTTGTTACTGTATTTGGACTGTTAGTGTGTCTAGTTGTTACTGTATTTGGACTGTTAGTGTGTCTAGTTGTTACTGTATTTGGACTGTTAGTGTGTCTAGTTGTTGCTGTATTTGGACTGTTAGTGTGTCTAGTTGTTACTGTATTTGGACTGTTAGTGTGTCTAGTTGTTGCTGTATTTGGACTGTTAGTGTGTCTAGTTGTTACTGTATTTGGACTGTTAGTGTGTCTAGTTGTTACTGTATTTGGACTGTTAGGATGTCTAGTTGTTACTGTATTTGGACTGTTAGTGTTTCTAGTTGTTGCTGTATTTGGACTGTTAGTGTGTCTAGTTGTTGCTGTATTTGGACTGTCAGGATGTCTAGTTGTTACTGTATTTGGACTGTTAGTGTGTCTAGTTGTTACTGTATTTGGACTGTTAGTGTGTCTAGTTGTTACTGTATTTGGACTGTTAGTGTGTCTAGTTGTTGCTGTATTTGGACTGTTAGTGTGTCTAGTTGTTGCTGTATTTGGACTGTTAGTGTGTCTAGTTGTTACTGTATTTGGACTGTTAGTGTGTCTAGTTGTTACTGTATTTGGACTGTTAGTGTGTCTAGTTGTTACTGTATTTGGACTGTTAGTGTGTCTAGTTGTTACTGTATTTGGACTGTTAGTGTGTCTAGTTGTTACTGTATTTGGACTGTTAGGATGTCTAGTTGTTACTGTATTTGGACTGTTAGTGTGTCTAGTTGTTTCTGTGTTAAAGTGCTGTCCTGTGAGTTGAAGCAGATTATCTCTGACTGAGCTGCTTCACATGGAAGGGATCTTTAGACCAGAGTCCTTTGGGAATGCAGCCAACAACTCCCACACTGCTCTGAGGCTGGCACAGCTGGCTGAAGTTGGCCTAATGTTACACAACAACGTGGAAGCCCTTTGGCGATCTTTTAAAGGAATACGGTACAGTAGGTGTGTCTGGAACACAACTGGTAGATCATCCCTTTAGAGCTGGTCTGGAAAAGGCTGTGGATGAGGATACTGTGGATGAGGATGCTGTGGATGAGGATACTGTGGATGAGGATACTGTGGATGGGGATGCTGTGGATGAGGATACTGTGATTCTATGGATGAGGATACTGTGGACGAGGATGCAGTGGATGAGGATACTGTGGATGAGGATACTGTGGATGAGGATACTGTGGATGAGCATACTGTGGATGATGATGCTGTGGATGAGCATACTGTGGATGAGGATGCTGTGGATGAGGATACTGTGATGCTGTGGATGAGGATACTGTGGATGATGATGCTGTGGATGAGGATACTGTGGATGAGCATACTGTGGATGAGGATGCTGTGGATGAGGATACTGTGGATGAGGATACTGTGGATGAGGATACTGTGGATGAGGATGCTGTGGATGATGATAATGTGATGCTGTGGATATGGATACTGTGATGCTGTGGATGAGTATACTGTGATGTTTTGGATGAGGATATCATGATGTTGTGGCTGAGGATACTGTGATGCTGTGGATGAGGATACTGTGATGTTGTGGATTAGGATACTGTGATGCTGTGGATGAGGATACTGTGATGTTGTGGCTGAGGATACTGTGATGCTGTGGCTGATTATACTGTGATGCTGTGGATGAGGATACTGTGATGCTGTGGATGAGGATGCTGTGGATGAGGATACTGTGATGCTGTGGATGAGGACACTGTGATGATGAGGATGCTGTGGATGAGGATACTGTGAAGTTGTGGATGAGGATACTGTGATGATGTGGCTGAGGATACTGTGACGCTGTGGCTGAGGATACTGTGACGCTGTGGATGAGGATATTGTGATGCTGTGGATGAGTATACTTTGATGTTTTGGATGATGATACTGTGATGCTGTGGCTGAGGATACTGTGATGCTGTGGATGAGGATACTGTGATGCTGTGGATGAGGATACTGTGATGCTGTGGATGAGTATACTGTGATGCTGTGGCTGAGGATACTGTGATGCTGTGGATGAGGATACTGTGATGCTGTGGATGAGGATACTGTGATGTTGTGGCTGAGGATACTGTGATGCTGTGGCTGAGGATACTGTGATGCTGTGGCTGAGGATACTGTGATGCTGTGGATGAGGATACTGTGATGCTGTGGATGAGGATGCTGTGGATGAGGATACTGTGATGCTGTGGATGAGGATACTGTGACACTGTGGATGAGGATACTGTGACGCTGTGGCTGAGGATACTGTGACGCTGTGGATGAGGATACTGTGACGCTGTGGCTGAGGATACTGTGACGCTGTGGATGAGGATACTGTGACGCTGTGGATGAGGATACTGTGATGCTGTGGATTAGGATACTGTGAAGTTGTGGATGAGGATACTGTGATGATGTGGCTGAGGATACTGTGATGCTGTGGATGAGGATACTGTGATGCTGTGGATGAGGATGGTTTGGTGTGTGTGTATGAGGATACTGTGATGGTGGTGCTGTGATGGTGGTGCTGTGATGGTGGTGCTTGCACACTCCTATACTTCATGTTCACCCGTGACTGCGTGGCCACACACGCCTCCAACTCAATCATCAAATTTGCAGATGACACAACAGTAGTAGGCCTGATTACCAACAATGCCGAGACAGCCTGCAGGGAGGAAGTGAGGGCCCTGGGAGTGTAGTGCCAGGAAAACAACCTCTCACTCAACATTAACAAAACAAAGGAGCTGATCGTGGACTCCCCCATCCACATCGACGGGACCGCAGTGGAGAAGGTGGAAAGCTTCAATTTTCTCGGCGTACACATCACTGACAAACTGAAATGGTCCACAGGTGTGGTGGAGAAGGCGCAATATCCCCTGTTCAACCTCAGGAGGCTGAATAAATTTGGCTTGGCACCTAAAGCCCTCACAAACTTTTACAGATGCAAAATTGAGAGCATCCTATCGGGCTGTATCACTGCCTGGTACGGCAACTGCACCGCCCGCCACCGCAGGGCTCTCACCGGGGGCAAACTACCTGCCCTCCAGGACACCTACACCACCCGATGTCACAGGAAGGCCAAAAAGATCATCAAGGACAACAACCACCCGAGTCACTGCCTGTTCTCCCCGCTATCATCCAGAAGGCGAGGTCAGTACAGGTGCATTAAAGCTGGGACCGAGAGACTGAAAAACAGCTTCTATCTCAAGGCCATCAGACTGTTAAATAGCCATCATTAGCACATTAGAGGCTGCTGCCCTGTATACATAGACTTGAAATCACTGGCCACTTTAATAATGGAACACTAGTCACTTTAATAATGTTTACATATTTTGCATTACTCATCTCACATGTTTATACTGTATTTTACTCTACTGTATTTTACTCTACTGTATTTTACTCTACTGTATTTTACTCTACTGTATTTTACTCTACTGTATTTTACTCTACTGTATTTTAGTATTTTCCGCTCCGACATTGCTTATCCAAATATTTATATGTTCTTAATTCCATTCATTTACTTTAGATGTGTGTGTAATGTCGTGAAATTGTTAGATATTACTTGTTAGATATTGCTGCACTGTTGGAGCTTGAAACGCAAGCATTTCGCTACACCCACAATAACATCAGCTAAACATGTAAATGTGACCATTTGATTTGATTTTGTGCTATTTGTGGATGAGAACAATTATTAATCAGTGTAATACTCAGTTCTGAGGACTGGGGGAGGGAGGACTGGGGGAGGGGGAGGGAGGACTGGGGGAGGGGGAGGGAGGACTGGGGGAGGGGGAGGGAGGACTGGGGGAGGGAGGTCTGGGGGAGGGAGGACAGGGGCAGGGGGAGGGAGGACTGGGGGAGGGAGGACTGGGAGAGGGAGGTCTGGGGAAGGGAGGACTGGGGGAGGGAGGACTGGGGGAGGGAGGTCTGGGGGAGGGAGGACTGGGGGAGGGAGGACTGGGGGAGGGAGGACTGGGGCAGGGAGGACTGGGGGTGGGAGGACTGGGGGAGGGAGGACTGGGGGAGGGAGGTCTGGGGGAGGGAGGACTGGGGGAGGGAGGACTGGGGGAGGGAGGACTGGGGCAGGGAGGACTGGGGGAGGGAGGACTGGGGGAGGGAGGTCTGGGGGAGGACTGGGGCAGGGAGGACTGGGGGAGGGAGGACTGGGGGAGGGAGGTCTGGGGGAGGGAGGACTGGGGGAGGGAGGACTGGGGGAGGGAGGTCTGGGGCAGGGAGGTCTGGGGGAGGGAGGACTGGGGGAGGGAGGACTGGGGGAGGGAGGTCTGGGGCAGGGAGGTCTGGAGGGAATTGATTTTCTTTCTGGCTTTTTCTGTCACGTTCTCTCTTTCTGTGTCACTCCTTCTCTCTCTCTCTCTCTCTCACTTCAATTCAATTCAAAGGGCTTTATTGGCATGGGAGACATATGATTTTCTCTTTCGCTTTAATGCGCCTGCTCAGTCCAGCACGGCCTCTCTCTCTCTCTCTCTCTCTGACGAGCCTGCTCACTCCAGCACGGTCTCTCTCTCTCTGTCTCTCTCTCTCTCTCTCTCTCTCTCTCTAACGCGCCTGCTCACTCCAGCACGGTCTCTCTCTCTCTGTCTCTCTCTCTCTCTTTCTAACGCGCCTGCTCACTCCAGCACGGTCTCTCTCTCTCTCTCTCTCTCTCTCTCAATTCAATTCAATTCAATTCAAGGGGCTTTATTGGCATGGGAAACATGTGTTAACATTGCCAAAGCAAGTGAGGTAGGTAATATACAAAAGTCAAATAAACAATAAAAATTAACAGTAAACATTACACATACAGAAGTTTCAAAACAATAAAGACATTACAAATGTCATATTATATATATGCAGTGTTGTAACAATGTACAAATGGTTAAAGCACACAAGTTAAAATAAATAAACATAAATATGGGTTGTATTTACAGTGGTGTTTGTTCTTCACTGGTTGCCCTTTTCTTGTGGAAACAGGTCACAAATCTTGCTGCTGTGATGACACACTGTGGTATTTCACCCAGTAGATATGGGAGTTTATCAAAATTGGATTTGTTTTCGAATTCTTTGTGGATCTGTGTAATCTGAGGGAAATATGTCTCTCTAATATGGTCATACATTGGGCAGGAGGTTAGGAAGTGCAGCTCAGTTTCCACCTCATTTTGTGGGCAGTGTGCACATAGCCTGTCTTCTCTTGAGAGCCATGTCTGCCTACGGCGGCCTTTCTCAATAGCAAGGCTATGCTCACTGAGTCTGTACATAGTCAAAGCTTTCCTTAAGTTTGGGTCAGTCACAGTGGTCAGGTATTCTGCCACTGTGTACTCTCTGTTTAGGGCCAAATAGCATTCTAGTTTGCTCTGTTTTTTTGTTAATTCTTTCCAATGTGTCAAGTAATTATCTTTTTGTTTTCTCATGATTTGGTTGGGTCTAATTGTGCTGTTGTCCTGGGGCTCTGTGGGGTGTGTTTGTGTTTGTGAACAGAGCCCTAGGACCAGCTTGCTTAGGGGACTCTTCTCCAGGTTCATCTCTCTGTAGGTGATGGCTTTGTTATGGAAGGTTTGGGAATCGCTTCCTTTTAGGTGGTTGTAGAATTTAACGGCTCTTTTCTGGATTTTGATAATTAGTGGGTATCGGCCTAATTCTGCTCTGCATGCATTATTTGGTGTTCTACGTTGTACACGGAGGATATTTTTGCAGAATTCTGCATGCAGAGTCTCAATTTGGTGTTTGTCCCATTTTGTGAAATCTTGGTTGGTGAGCGGACCCCAGACCTCACAACCATAAAGGGCAATGGGCTCTATGACTGATTCAAGTATTTTTAGCCAGATCCTAATTGGTATGTTGAAATTTATGTTCCTTTTGATGGCATAGAAGGCCCTTCTTGCCTTGTCTCTCAGATCGTTCACAGCTTTGTGGAAGTTACCTGTGGTGCTGATGTTTAGGCCGAGGTATGTATAGTTTTTTGTGTGCTCTAGGGCAACGGTGTCTAGATGGAATTTGTGGTCCTGGTGACTGGACCTTTTTTGGAACACCATTATTTTGGTCTTACTGAGATTTACTGTCAGGGCCCAGGTCTGACAGAATCTGTGCAGAAGATCTAGGTGCTGCTGTAGGCCCTCCTTGGTTGGTGACAGAAGCACCAGATCATCAGCAAACAGTAGACATTTGACTTCGGATTCTAGTAGGGTGAGACCGGGTGCTGCAGACTGTTCTAGTGCCCGCGCCAATTCGTTGATATATATGTTGAAGAGGGTGGGGCTTAAGCTGCATCCCTGTCTCACCCCACGACCCTGTGTGAAGAAATGTGTGTGTTTTTTGCCAATTTTAACCGCACACTTGTTGTTTGTGTACATGGATTTTATAATCCATAATAATAATATAATAATATAATGGATCTCTCTCTCTCTCTCTCTCTCTCTCTCTCTCTCTCTCTCTCTCTCTCTCTCTCTCTCTCTCTCTCTCTCTAACGCGCCTGCTCACTCCAGCACAGTCTCTCTCTCTCTCTCTCTCTCTCTAACGCGCCTGCTCACTCCAGCACGGTCTCTCTCTCTCTCTCTCTCTAGCGCGCCTGCTCACTCCAGCACAGTCTCTCTCTCTCTCTCTCTCTCTCTCTCTCTCTCTCTCTCTCTCTCTCTCTCTCTCTCTCTCTCTCTCTCTCTCTCTCTCTCTCTCTCTCTCTCTCTCTCTCTCTCTCTCTCTCTCTCTCTCTCTCTCTCTCTCTCTCTCTCTCTCTCTCTCTCTCTCTCTCTCTCTCTCTCTCGCGCCTGCTCACTCCAGCACGCTCTCTCTCTCTCTCTAACGCGCCTGCTCACTCCAGCACAGTCTCTGTCTCTGCTACCTCTGTAACTGCGCATGCATGAATGAAGAGTGGGGCGTGTGTTCTGTGCTGCGAGGATTAACATCACAGAGTACGGGGTATGTCTGGCTCTCTGAGGGTGTGTGTGTACCAGTGTGTGTGTACCAGTGTGTGTGTGTGTGCACAGGCATTGTTCTCAAGCTCAGTGCTTCTGCAGCCAAGGTCATAGGAGCCTGGTCACATGCACAGTGTGTGAGCGAGGCAGCGAGGTAGCGAGGCAGCGAGCGAGCGAGTGAGTGTGAAACCGTAGCGTCTCTCTCGGTGTGAAAAGCAGGGGGTGGGGACCTCATCAAATCATCCATCCATGTACGGTAAGGATGGTGTGTGTGTGTGTGTGTGTGTGTGTGTGTGTGTGTGTGTGTGTGTGTGTGTGTGTGTGTGTGTGTGTGTGTGTGTGTGTGTGTGTGTGTGTGTGTGTGTGTGTGTGTGTGTTTGTGTGTGCGTGTGTGTAGAGCTTTTTCCTCTGTTTCCTCTTTGCTCTACTCTGTTGTAGGAGTTGGAGTCTGTCTCGCTGGTGTCAACAGCAGGTGTTTTTGTCTGTGTGCTTTTGCATTGTGTGTGTGTGTGTGTGTGTGTGTGTGTGTGTGTGTGTGCGCGCTCTGGGCTTTCTTTCACTGTCATGGGAACGTGATGCTGAAGCAACAGATTGTGTGTGAATGGATTAGCTATTGTACGTCTCACTGAAGCTAACTACTGTACACACACACACACACACACACATGCACACGTACACACACACACACACACACACACAGAGCAGATGTTTAAACAAAACGGGAGACATGTTATCACAGGTAGCTGTGTTTGGTTAAGTCTATGCTTTGTTTTGTTACCCTTCATCGTAACACACACGCACACACACACACACACACACACACACACACACACACACACACACACACACACACACACACACACACACACACACACACACACACACACACACACACACACACACACACACACACACACACACACACACACACACACACACACACACACACACGCACACACACACACACAGGCAGCCTGTGCTAGCCACGGGGAAGTTAAATGAAGCCACTGACCGATCGATTTGTGATTGGTCGGTCTGCTGGATCATTTGTATTATCAGTCTGGAGTCCCGTCTCATTGGAGGGGAGAATGATTGACAAGCCGTTGTGTTGACATACAGCACAGAGAGCATGCAGTCTGGAAACGAGCCTTAAACCCTACGCTGTGGAAGGATTACTGAGCAGTATTGCAGTCAGCCAGAACGAAGGGTTGTAAAATCAGATATTACTGAGCTCTGCTTCTCTGTTCTCTGTCTGTCTCACTATAATCCTGACACCTGGCTTCTCCCTACATTCTACAATACAAGAGAGGGGGAGAGAGGGAGAGGGAGAGGGGGAGAGGGAGAGAAAGAGAGGGAGAGAAAGAGAGGGAGAGGGGGAGAGGGAGAGAAAGAGAGGGAGAGGGAGAGAGGGAGAGAGGGAGAGAAAGAGAGGGAGAGGGGGAGAGAGGGAGAGAAAGAGAGGGGGAGAAAGAGAGGGAGAGGGGGAGAGAGGGAGAGAAAGAGAGGGGGAGAGAGGGAGAGAGGGAGGGAGAGAGGGGGAGAGAGGGAGAGGGGGAGAGAGGGAGAGGGAGAGAGGGAGAGAGGGAGAGGGGGAGAGGGGGAGAGAGGGAGAGGGAGAGAGGGAGAGAAAGAGTGCCTACTCAATTGCACAACTGAATGCATTCAACCGAAGTACACTACATGACCAAAAGTATGTGGACACCTGCTCGTCGAACATCTCATTCCAAAATCATGGGCATTAATATGGAGTAGGTCCCCCCACCTCCACTATTCTGGGAAGGCTTTCCACTAGATGTTGGAACATTGCTGTGGGGGACTTGTTTCCATTCAGCCACAAGAGCATTAGTGAGGTCGGGCACTGATGTTGGGCGATTAGGCCTGGCTCACAGTTGGCGTTCCAATTCATCCCAAATGTGTTTGATGGGGTTGAGGTCAGAGTTCTATGTAGGCCAGTTGAATTCTTGCACACCGACCTCGCTTTGTCCACAGGGGCATTGTCATGCTGAAACAGGAAAGAGCCTTCCCCAAACTGTTGACACAAAGTTGGAAAGACAGAGTCGTCTAACATGTCATTGTATGCTGTAGCGTTAAGATTTCCCTTCACTGGAACTAAGGGGCCATGAACCATGAAAAACAGCCGCAGACCATTTTTCCTCCTCCACCAAACTTTACAGTTGGCATTATGCATTTGGGCAGGTAGCGTTCTCCTGGCACCTGCAAAACCCAGATTCGTCCGTCAGACTGCCAGATGGTGAAGCGTGATTCATCACTCCAGAGAACGCGTTTCCACTCCTTCAGAGTCCAATGACGGCGAGCTTTACACCACTCCAGCCGATTCTTAGCATTGCGCATGGGGATCTTAGGCTTGTGTGCGCTGCTCGGCCATGGAAACCCATTTCATGAAGCTCCCAACGAACAGTTCTTGTGCTGACGTTGCTTCCAGAGGCAGTTTGGAACTCGGTTAAAGAGTGGCGCTTTGGCACTCTGCGGTCCTGTACTGTGAGCTTTTGTGGCCTACCACTTCGCGGCAGAGCCGTTGTTGCTCCAAGACGTTTTCACTTCACAATAACAGCACTTACAGTTGACCGGGGGCAGCTCTAGCAGGGCAGAAATTTGATGAACTGACTTGTTGGAAAGGAGGCATCCTATGACGATGCCACGTTGAAAGTCACTGAGCTCTTCACTAAGGCCATTCTACTGCCAATGTTTGGCTATGGAGATTGCATGGCTGTCTGCTCGATTTTACATGTCAGCAACAGGTGTGGCTGAAATACCTTTGTTTATATAGTGTATGTCTTCTGAATTTAACCCCTCTGAATCCGAGAGAGGGGCCTTGATCAACATCCACAATCATCAGCTCCCAGGAGTAGTTGTTGTTTAGGATTAACTGCCCGAGGCTCAAGGGCAGTACGGCAGATTTTTCCGCCTTGCTGGCTCGGGGATTCGAACCAGTGAGGGAGGGGAGAGAGAGAGCTACACCCCACAAACAACATTAGTTCCTGTTACGCCCCACAAACAACATTAGTTCCTGCTACGCCCCACACACAACATTAGTTCCTGTTACACCCCACACACAACATTAGTTCCTGCTACACACAATGTCTTTTAATAAGAGTATACCACTATTGTACACTTTCTCAATCACTATAATCAATGGCCTGGGTCTCTTTTTCTCTCTCTCTCTCTCTCTCTCCTCTCTCTCTCTCTCTCTCTCTCTCTCTCTCTCTCTCACTCTCTTGCTCTCTCTCTCGCCTGTCTTTCTCTCTCCTCTCGCTCTCTCTCTCTCTTTCTCTCTCTCTCACTCTCACTCTGTCTTTCACTCTCTGTCTCTCTCTCGCTGTCTCTGTGTTTGTTTAGCAGGTGTGTGTGGATGCTGTGGGGCTTTGAGACCTCGCTATAAGAGGCTGGTGGACAACATCTTCCCAGAGGACCCAGAGGTACACGGACTCACAGAGACTATAATATGTAACCCTAACCCTAGTGTATATAGAGATCCTGTTATAGGTTCTATATGTATTTCTATAGATCTATACGTAGTGTATATAGAGATCCTGTTATAGGTTCTATATGTATTTCTATAGATCTATACGTAGTGTATATAGAGATCCTGTTATACGTTCTATATGTATTTCTATAGATCTATACGTAGTGTATATAGAGATCCTGTTATAGGTTCTATATGTATTTCTATAGATCTATACGTAGTGTATATAGAGATCCTGTTATAGGTTCTATATGTATTTCTATAGATCTATACGTAGTGTATATAGAGATCCTGTTATAGGTTCTATATGTATTTCTATAGATCTATACGTAATGTATATAGAGATCATATGATATGTTCTATATGTAAATCTGTAGATCTATATGTAATTCATGGGGTTGTTCAATGACAGACATGTATTTGTTTAAAACCTCTTAAGGATCGTACTATTTTTTCAAATGTTTGCCTAAAATGACATACCCAAATCAAACTGCCTGTAGCTCAGGACCTGAAGCAAGGATATGCATATTATTGATACCATTTGAAAGGAAATACTTTGAAGTTTGTGGAAATGTGAAATTAATGTAGGAGAATATAACACATTAGATATGGTTAAAGATAATACAACCCCCCCCCCCCCAAAAAAAAAAAAAATCCAGCTTTGAAATGCAAGAGAAATGCCGTACTTTCAGATAGGAGTCTAGGTGTAATGTAGATTTTGGCCTCCAGATGGCAGCAGTATGTATGCAAAGTTTCAGACTGATCCAGTGAAGAATTACAGTCTGCCAGGAGTTTGCCCAAATGTGCCGAATTGATACATTTTCAAGTACATAGAGAACATACAACAAATGCTACACACACACACACACACACACACACACACACACACATAAAAACACACACATTAAAATACACACGGGGGCGGATTCTGCCTCCATTAGGACAGAGATTAGTTGGTTAATCGCAAAAAGAATGTTTGATCTCTCTCTCTCTCTCTCTCTCTCTCTCTCTCTCTCTCTCTCTCTCTCTCTCTCTCTGTAGGATGGTCTCGTGAAGGTTAACATGGAGAAGCTAACGTTCTATGCTCTGTCAGCTCCAGAGAAGCTGGACCGTATCGGAGCCTACCTCTCCGAGAGACTGTCCAGAGACGTGGCCCGACACAGATATGGGTACACACAGACTCACACAGCACACACTTGCATGCACACACACACACACACACACGTTTATAATGTAAATGTAACATCTGACTGTGTGTGTGTGTGTGTGTGTGTGTGTGTGTGTGTGTGTGTGTGTGTGTGTGTGTGTGTGTGTGTGTGGTAGATATGTGTGTATTGCCATGGAGGCATTGGACCAGCTGTTGATGGCGTGCCACTGTCAGAGCATCAACCTGTTTGTGGAGAGTTTCCTCACTATGGTCCGCAAGCTGCTGGAGGCTGACAAACCCAACCTACAGATACTAGGAACCAACTCAGTAAGACACACACACACACACACACACACACACACACACACACACACACACATATATATATATACACACACACACACACACACACACACACACACACACACACACACACACACACACACACACACACACACACACACACACACACACATTCTGTATTAGTGCAGGATGAAAGGCCAGTAAGTCATGACTCTGTATAGATCCAGGCATACTGTACCACCCGGTACTGCTGGGTAGGGAGGTGTGTGTGTGTGTGTGTGTGTGTGTGTGTGTGTGTGTGTGTGTGTGTGTGTGTGTGTGTGTGTGTGTGTGTGTGTGTGTGGAATACTTCTTCCAGGTTGCGACATCTTTCTTAGAATTCTTCCTCTCAGAATCCTGCAGGGTGTATAAATATAGATACATCTGGCTGGGCCTCGAACACACACACACACACACACACACACACACACACACACACACACACACACACACACACACACACACACAGACACACACACACACACACACACAATATAAAGGCTTATAGATGAAAGATTATACACACATGCATGAACACACTTGCACACACAAACACACACACATTACTATACTTGTGAGGACATTTTGGGGACCAACAATTGATTCCCAATCAAAATTCTAATTACCGTTAACCTAATCAAAACCCTTACCCTAAACCTAACCTTAACCCCTAACTTTAACCCCTAACACTAATTCTAAACCTAACCCCTAAACCTAATTCTAACCCTGAACCTAACTCCTAAACCTAATTCTAACCTTAGCACTAATTCTAACCCTAAACCTAACCCCTAAACCTAATTCTAACCCTGAACCTAACCCCTAAACCTAATTCTAACCCTAACCTTAACCCCTAACTTTAACCCCTAACCCTAACACTAATTCTAACCCTAAACCTAACCCCTAAACCTAATTCTAACCCTGAACCTAACTCCTAAACCTAATTCTAACCTTAGCACTAATTCTAACCCTAAAACTAACCCCTAAACCTAATTCAAAACTGTCAGGACCCGGTGCTAGAAACAGTCACTAAATCGGCAGAACCCAGAAGATGAGGCAGACACAGCAGTACTAGAGATGGTGGTTTAATAAAAAATAGATAACTTCCAAAATACAAAGAAAATCCACAGTGGTAAAAACAGCAAGGGAAAAAACAAACCTAAAAGACTAATACAAAATACAAAAGAACAAAACCAGAGAACCTCTGGAAAATCCAACAAGAGAAAAATATATGTTCACAACAAGGCTTGGGCTGGGGCTGGGTGCTAACATACAAACACTGAGCAAGGAACACACAGGGATTAAATACTAACAAGGGAACGACATACAGGTGCAAACAATAATAGAGCAAGGGAAAAAACAAAAGGTACAAAAAAGGTGCAATGGGGACATCTAGTGACAAAAAACCAGAACAGTCCTGGCCAAAACCTGACAGAATCCCCCTCCTAGGAACGGCTCCTGACGTTCCTACCAGCCTTCTCAGGGTGGAGGGCCCTGAACTGACGAATGAGGTCAGGGTCCAGTATGTCCTTGGCAGGAACCCAGGAGCGCTCCTCGGGACCGTAGCCTTCCCAGTCCACCAGATACTGCCAGGACCGCTGCACCCGGCGGGAGTCCAGTATCCGGTGGACGGTATAAGCCGACTGGCCTCCGATGACACGGGGCGGAGGGGGAGGTCTGCCTGCCGGAATAAGGGGAGAAAAAACAACAGGTTTTAATAAAGAAATGTGAAATGTGGGATTGATTTTAAGGGATCTGGGTAAGTGCAGGCGAAAAGTAACGGGATTGATTCTCCTGGCAATCTTAAAGGGTCCGATGAATCTCTGGGACAGCTTGCGAGACTCCACCCGTAGCGGTAAGTTTTTTGTTGAGAGCCATACTCTCTGGCCGGGGTACAGGGTAGGACCGGGACGGCGACGTCTGTTGGCTTGTCGTTGGTACTGCTGAGAGGAACGCAGAAGATTAAGACGGGCCTTCTTCCACGTAAGCCGACAGCGTCTGATGAACCTCGAGGCTGAAGGCACTCTGACTTCTGCCTCCTGGTCCGGGAACAATAGAGGAGCATAGCCAAACTGACACTCGTGCGGGGATATACCAGTGGAGGAGGAGCACAAGGTGTTGTGCGCGTACTCAGCCCAAACAATGAAGGATGACCATGTGGATGGGTTGTTGGAAACCATACATCTGAGGGTGGTTTCCAGCTCCTGATTCATCCTCTCAGTTTGGCCGTTGGACTCCGGATGGTACCCTGAAGATAAACTGGCCGTGGCCCCTATGAGTTGGCAGAAGGCCTTCCAAAACCTTGAGGCGAACTGGGGACCTCTGTCGGAAACCATATCTTGCGGGATGCCAAAGACTCGGAACACATGGTTAATCACCAACTCAGCTGTTTCCTTGGCAGAAGGTAATTTGGTCAAGGGAACAAACCTGGCCGCCTTAGAAAACCTGTCGATGATGACTAGGATCGTAGTATTACCATGGGACGGAGGAAGGCCAGTAATAAAGTCCAGCGAGATATGGGACCAGGGTCGGTGGGGAATAGATAAAGGGTGAAGGAGTCCTTGAGGGCGGAGGTGAGAAGATTTGCCCTGGCAGCACACGGAACAGGCCTTGACGAAAGTGGCAACGTCTTCTTTTATGGTGGGCCACCAGAACTTACGCTGGATGAACTCCAAGGTGCGACCTACGCCCGGGTGACAGGTGAGGCGAGAGGAGTGCCCCCACAGAAGGACTTGGGACCTTGCTGCCTTGGGAACAAACAACCGATTAGCAGGACCTCCTCCAGGGCCCGGTTCGATGGCTTGAGCTTGTTTCACGGTATCCTCCACTTGCCACGAGATCGGAGCCACGATCTTAGCGGCAGGAAGAACAGTCATGTCAGTATCTTCTCGAATGGCAGGAGAGTAGACTCGTGACAAGGCATCCGGTTTGAGATTCTTCGACCCGGGTCTATAGGTGAGAATAAACTGGAATCGGCTGAAGAAAAGAGACCATCGAGCTTGTCTGGAGTTCAACCGCTTCGCCTGCTGGATATACTCCAGATTTTTGTGGTCCGTAAGCACTTGAAACGGTTGAGAAGCCCCCTCGAGCCAGTGTCTCCATTCCTTCAATGCCATCTTAACCGCTAGGAGTTCACGATCCCCCACATCGTAATTCCTCTCGGCCGGGGTAAGCCGGTGAGAGAAGAAGGCGCAAGGATGAAGCCTCTTGTCTTCACCCCTCTGAGACAGGACAGCTCCAACACCAACCTCTGATGCGTCTACCTCCACCACAAAAGGTTCATCCGCCGTCGGTAGTGTCAGGATGGGAGCAGAGAGGATGCGCTGCTTGAGTCCTTGGAAGGCCGTCTCAGCTTCTCTTCCCCACAGAAACCTTGTGTTGCCACCCTTGGTTAAAGCTGAGAGAGGGGCTGCCACCGAGCTGAAGTTCTTGATGAACTTGCGGTAGAAGTTAGTGAAGCCCAGGAAACGCTGAACTTCCTTAACGGACTTGGGGGTGGGCCAATCTGCTACCGCCCCTACCTTCTTGGGGTCCATCTGGACTCGACCGGGTTCCACTACAAATCCCAGGAACTGTACTCGAGAGGAATGGAATTCACACTTCTCCGGCTTAACGTACAAATGGCTGTCTAGGAGGCGTTTGAGCACTTGTCTGACATGCTTAGTGTGTTCTTGAAGGGAGCTCGAAAAGATGAGGATGTCATCCAAGTAAACAAACACGAAAATGTTAAGCATATCCCTAAGCACATCGTTTATGAGCGCTTGGAACACAGCCGGGGCGTTGGTCAGGCCGAAGGGCATCACCAAGTATTCGTAGTGACCAGTAGGCGTGTTGAAAGCGGTCTTCCACTCGTCACCGGGTTTGATCCGCACAAGATGGTATGCGTTCCGCAGGTCAAGCTTAGTGAAGACCACTGCTTCCTGGAGCAGCTCAAAGGCTGTGGCCATAAGGGGTAGCGGGTAGCGGTTACGGACGGTTATGGCATTAAGTCCCCGGTAGTCGATGCAAGGACGTAATCCCCCGTCTTTTTTGGCCACAAAGAAAAACCCTGCTCCCGCCGGCGAGGTGGATGGACGCATGAGGCCTGCTGCCAGAGCGTCCTTGATGTAGGTATCCATAGCAGCTCGTTCGGGAGGAGATAGGGAAAAGATCCGACCCCTGGGGGGGCAGGTGCCCGGAAACAGGTCGATGGGGCAATCGTAAGGTCTATGGGGTGGTAGTTTGGTGGCCCTCTGTTTGCTAAATACCGGTTTGAGGTCATGGTAACACTCGGGAACTCGGGACAGGTCGATGGATTCTAGAGACTCGGGAGGGGAACTCGGGGAACTTGGGAAGATACAAGTGGCTTGGCACGTAGGACCCCACTGCTTGATAGTGCCCACAGACCAGTCGATGTGAGGGTTATGGCTGTGAAGCCAGGGGTATCCAAGGACGAGAGGGAACTCGGAACACGAGGTCAGATGAAAGTTCATCACTTCCTGGTGTTGGGAAACTGAAAGACGCAAGGGGGTAGTGACACGAGTGACAAGTCCAGATCCCAAAGGGCTTCCATCCAACGTAGTAACCCTTATGGGGTCACTTAGAGGTTCAGAGGGAACGCCATTCTCCTTCGCCCAGACACCATCCATGAAGTTACCTGCGGCTCCAGAGTCTACCAAGGCTTGAAGGGGAAGCTCGTGGTTGTCCCAGGAAAGGGTAACTGGAATGAGCAGGCGGGAGTTGGATGGATGGGAGGAGGTTATGTTTCCCGTTACAGTCCTCCCAGGCCTGCACGGGAGAGTGCGTTTTCCCTGGAGCCCGGGACACGTGGAGAGGAAATGGCCCGGTTTGCCGCAATATAGACAGCATCGCTCCCTCATCCGGCGGTCTCTCTCAGCCTGGGAGATGCGTCCAACCTGCATGGGTTCCGGTGGAGTCAGCGGGGATAAAGGTGGAGACTCGGAGCTGGGACCGATAGGAGCTAGGGTGAGAGATCTACGGTTGAGCTCTCTCTCTCTCAGACGCTGGTCTATGCGTGAAGCCAACTTGATCAGGGACTCGAGGTTGTCCGGTGGTTCCCGAGTGGCCAGTTCATCTTGGATGGTGTCGGAAAGACCCTTCAAAAAGCACACTGTGAGCGCCTCGTCATTCCAGCCACTCGCTGCTGCCACCGTGCGGAACTGGATGGCATAGTCCGTCACGCTGCGCCGACCTTGGCGGAGAGTCAGGAGCTGTTTGGCTGAGTCAGGACCGCTGGTAGGACCTTGAAACACTCGCTTGAATTCTTCAGCAAAGGTAGAGTAGCTGGCACAGCAGGGACTTTGGGCATCCCACACAGCAGTAGCCCAGGCTAGGGCTTTTTCCGACAGCAGGGTGATGATATATGCTATCTTGGACCGGTCGGTGGGAAATGACGAGGGTTGCAGCTCGAAGGAGAGAGAACATTGGGTGAAAAACCCCTTACAACCACTCGGATCACCTGAGAACCGTTGGGGAGGCGGCAGACGAGGTTCAGCCAGGGGGTTAACTGCCACGGGCACTTGAATCTGATGAACTGGAGCAGAAGCGGTTGCAGGAGAAAGTTGATCAGAAATCTGCTTTATGGAAGTCATCATCTCCGACAGAAGTTGAGAATGTCCAGCCATTAAGGCCTCTTGCTGAACCAGAGCAGCTTCGTGACGTTGGACAGTCCCCTCGTGGTGGGACAGCATGGGAAAAAAGTCCTGGGTACTGGCTGCCTCTGGGTTCATTTTAATGGCTCAGTGTTTCTGTCAAGACCCGGTGCTAGAAACAGTCACTAAATCGGCAGAACCCAGAAGATGAGGCAGACACAGCAGTACTAGAGATGGTGGTTTAATAAAAAATAGATAACTTCCAAAATACAAAGAAAATCCACAAAGTGGTAAAAACAGCAAGGGAAAAAACAAACCTAAAAGACTAATCCAAAATACAAAAGAACAAAACCAGAGAACCTCTGGAAAATCCAACAAGAGAAAAATATATGTTCACAACAAGGCTTGGGCTGGGGCTGGGTGCTAACATACAAACACTGAGCAAGGAACTAAGGAACACACAGGGATTAAATACTAACAAGGGAACGACATACAGGTGCAAACAATAATAGAGCAAGGGAAAAAACAAAAGGTACAAAAAAGGTGCAATGGGGACATCTAGTGACAAAAAACCAGAACAGTCCTGGCCAAAACCTGACACAAAACCTAACCCCTAAGCCTAACATAGCATTTTTACAAGTGAGGACTGGCAAAATGTCCTCACTTCTTTGAATTTTAGTAAGTTTACCATTCTTGTGATGACTTCTGGTACACACACACACACACACACACACACACACACACACACACACACACACACACACACACACACACCCTTGACGATTACAGGGATTTCTTAGTGTGTGCAGGCTGGCCAGGCTCATATCTATATTGGATGAATATGAAGGCAGAGGTTTATTTATACAGACAGACCAGACTGGCAGGCAGCATGATACGCTTTCAGCCTACATCTGTCCTATATCTACTGTTCAGCCTATATCTGTCCTATATCCACTGTTCATCCTATATCTGTCCTATGTCCCACTGTTCAGCCTGTATCTGTCCTATATCCACTGTTCAGCCTGTATCTGTCCTATGTCCCACTGTTCAGCCTATATCTGTCCTATATCCACTGTTCAGCCTATATCTGTCCTATATCCACTGTTCATCCTATATCTGTCCTATGTCCCACTGTTCAGCCTATATCTGTCCTATATCCACTGTTCAGCCTGTATCTGTCCTATGTCCCACTGTTCAGCTTATATCTGTCTTATGTCCCACTGTTCAGCCTATATCTGTCCTATGTCTCACTGTTCAGCCTATATCTGTCCTTTATCCACTGTTCAGCCTATATCTGTTCTATGTCCCATTGTTCAGCCTATATCTGTCGTATATCCACTGTTCAGCCTATACCTGTCCTAAATCCACTGTTCAGCCTATATCTGTCCTATGTCTCACTGTTCAGCCTATATCTGTCCTATGTCTCACTGTTCAGCCTATATCTGTCCTATGTCCCACTGTTCAGCCTATATCTGTCCTAAATCCACTGTTCAGCCTATATCTGTCCTATGTCCCACTGTTCAGCCTATATCTGTCCTTTATCCACTGTTCAGCCTATATCTGTCCTATGTCCCACTGTTCAGCCTATATCTGTCCTATATCCACTGTTCAGCCTATATCTGTCCTTTATCCACTGTTCAGCCTATATCTGTCCTATGTCCCACTGTTCATCTTATATCTGTCCTATGTCCCACTGTTCATCCTATATCTGTCCTATGTCCCACTGTTCATCCTATATCTGTCCTATGTCCCACTGTTCAGCCTATATCTGTCCTATATCCCACTGTTCAGCCTATATCTGTCCTATGTCCCACTGTTCAGCCTATATCTGTTCTATATCCACTGTTCAGCCTATATCTGTCCTAAATCCACTGTTCAGCCTATATCTGTCCTATGTCTCACTGTTCAGCCTATATCTGTCCTATATCCACTGTTCAGCCTATATCTGTCCTATGTCTCACTGTTCATCCTATATCTGTCCTATGTCCCACTGTTCAGCCTATATCTGTCCTATATCCACTGTTCAGCCTGTATCTGTCCTATGTCTCACTGTTCATCCTATATCTGTCCTATGTCCCACTGTTCAGCCTATATCTGTCCTATGTCCCACTGTTCAGCCTATATCTGTCCTATATCCCACTGTTCAGCCTATATCTGTCCTATGTCTCATTGTTCAGCCTATATCTGTCCTATGTCCCACTGTTCAGCCTATATCTGTCCTATGTCTCACTGTTCAGCCTATATCTGTCCTATATCCACTGTTCAGCCTATATCTGTCCTATGTCTCACTGTTCAGCCTATATCTGTCCTATATCCCACTGTTCAGCCTATATCTGTCCTATATCCCACTGTTCAGCCTATATCTGTCCTATATCCACTGTTCAGCCTATATCTGTCCTATGTCTCACTGTTCAGCCTATATCTGTCCTATATCCCACTGTTCAGCCTATATCTGTCCTATATCCCACTGTTCAGCCTATATCTGTCCTATATCCACTGTTCAGCCTATATCTGTCCTATATCCCACTGTTCAGCCTGCATCTGTCCTATATCCACTGTTCAGCCTATATCTGTCCTGTATCCACTGTTCAGCCTATATCTGTCCTATATCCACTGTTCAGCCTATATCTGTCCTATATCCACTGTTCAGCCTATATCTGTCCTATATCCCACTGTTCAGCCTGTATCTGTCCTATATCCACTGTTCAGCCTATATCTGTCCTATATCCCACTGTTCAGCCTATATCTGTCCTATATCCACTGTTCAGCCTATATCTGTCCTATATCCACTGTTCAGCCTATATCTGTCCTATATCCCACTGTTCAGCCTATATCTGTCCTATATCCACTGTTCAGCCTATATCTGTCCTATATCCACTGTTCAGCCTATATCTGTCCTATATCCCACTGTTCAGCCTGCATCTGGTCTATATCCACTGTTCAGCCTATATCTGTCCTATATCCCACTGTTCAGCCTATATCTGTCCTATATCCACTGTTCAGCCTATATCTGTCCTATATCCACTGTTCAGCCTATATCTGTCCTATATCCCACTGTTCAGCCTATATCTGTCCTATATCCACTGTTCAGCCTATATCTGTCCTATATCCCACTGTTCAGCCTATATCTGTCCTATATCCACTGTTCAGCCTCCATCTGTCCTATATCCCACTGTTCAGCCTATACAGTGGGGAGAACAAGTATTTGATACACTGCCGATTTTGCAGGTTTTCCTACTTACAAAGCATGTAGAGGTCTGTAATTTTTATCATAGGTACACTTCAACTGTGAGAGACGGAATCTAAAACAAAAATCCAGAAAATCACATTGTATGATTTTTAAGTAATTCCTTTGCATTTTATTGCATGACATAAGTATTTGATACATCAGAAAAGCAGAACTTAATATTTGGTACAGAAACCTTTGTTTGCAATTACAGAGATCATACGTTTCCTGTAGTTCTTGACCAGGTTTGCACACACTGCAGCAGGGATTTTGGCCCACTCCTCCATACAGACCTTCTCCAGATCCTTCAGGTTTCGGGGCTGTCGCTGGGCAATACGGAATTTCAGCTCCCTCCAAAGATTTTCTATTGGGTTCAGGTCTGGAGACTGGCTAGACCACTCCAGGACCTTGAGATGCTTCTTACGGAGCCACTCCTTAGTTGCCCTGGCTGTGTGTTTCGGGTCGTTGTCATGCTGGAAGACCCAGCCACGACCCATCTTCAATGCTCTTACTGAGGGAAGGAGGTTGTTGGCCAAGATCTCGCGATACATGGCCCCATCCATCCTCCCCTCAATACGGTGCAGTCGTCCTGTCCCCTTTGCAGAAAAGCAGCCCCAAAGAATGATGTTTCCACCTCCA
Organism: Salvelinus alpinus; assembly: GCF_045679555.1. Taxonomy (NCBI): domain Eukaryota; kingdom Metazoa; phylum Chordata; class Actinopteri; order Salmoniformes; family Salmonidae; genus Salvelinus; species Salvelinus alpinus. Next base: position 40,602,533 of record NC_092110.1, on the reverse strand, counting down.
TGCTTCACGGTTGGGATGGGTTCTTGGGGTTGTACTCATCCTTCTTCTTCCTCCAAACACAGCGAGTGGAGTTTAGACCAAAAAGTTATATTTTTGTCTCATCAGACCACATGACCTTCTCCCATTCCTCCTCTGGATCATCCAGATGGTCATTGGCAAACTTCAGACGGGCCTGGACATGCGCTGGCTTGAGCAGGGGGACCTTGCGTGCGCTGCAGGATTTTAATCCATGACGGCGTAGTGTGTTACTAATGGTTTTCTTTGAGACTGTGGTCCCAGCTCTCTTCAGGTCATTGACCAGGTCCTGCCGTGTAGTTCTGGGCTGATCCCTCACCTTCCTCATGATCATTGATGCCCCACGAGGTGATATCTTGCATGGAGCCCCAGTCCGAGGGTGATTGACCGTCATCTTGAACTTCTTCCATTTTCTAATAATTGCGCCAACAGTTGTTGCCTTCTCACCAAGCTGCTTGCCTATTGTCCTGTAGCCCATCCCAGCCTTGTGCAGGTCTACAATTTTATCCCTGATGTCCTTACACAGCTCTATGGTCTTGGCCATTGTGGAGAGGTTGGAGTCTGTTTGATTGAGTGTGTGGACAGGTGTCTTTTATACAGGTAACGAGTTCAAACAGGTGCAGTTAATACAGGTAATGAGTGGAGAACAGGAGGGCTTCTTAAAGAAAAACTAACAGGTCTGTGAGAGCCGGAATTCTTACTGGTTGGTAGGTGATCAAATACTTATGTCATGCAATAAAATGCAAATTAATTACTTAAAAATCATACAATGTGATTTTCTGGATTTTTGTTTTAGATTCCGTCTCTCACAGTTGAAGTTTACCTATGATAAAAATTACAGACCTCTACATGCTTTGTAAGTAGGAAAACCTGCAAAATCGGCAGTGTATCAAATACTTGTTCTCCCCACTGTATCTGTCCTATATCCACTGTTCAGCCTATATCTGTCCTATATCCCACTGTTCAGCCTATATCTGTCCTATATCCCACTGTTCAGCCTATATCTGTCCTATATCCACTGTTCAGCCTATATCTGTCCTATATCCCACTGTTCAGCCTATATCTGTCCTATATCCACTGTTCAGCCTATATCTGTCCTATATCCCACTGTTCAGCCTGACCTTATTTCTCTTTCTTGATGCCAGCAGTTAAAAATATTGTAATTTGATGTCGACACAAAACCAAATCCTTAAATTATAAGGTAAACATGTGTTTACATTTATCTCTGTAACGAACCAACGTTTTCCTACGCAGTTTGTGAAGTTCGCCAACATCGAGGAGGACACTCCGTCGTACCACCGCAGTTACGACTTCTTTGTGTCGCGTTTCAGCGAGATGTGTCACTCCAGCTACGAAGATCCCGATGTACGCACCAAGTGAGTGACCCAGAACTGCTTCTTCTTGCACTATTGTAAAGTGGCCGTTCCACTGGATGTCATAAGGTGAATGCACCAATTTGTAAGTCGCTCTGGATAAGAGCGTCTGCTAAATGACTTAAATGTAAATGTTAAATGTACCCTTAAATCTAAGGTAAAGTGTGTAGGAGAGCCCTTAACACTAGGGTGAAGTGTGTAGGAGAGCCCTTAACTCTAAGGTGAAGTGTGTAGGAGAGCCCTTAACTCTAAGGTGAAGTGTGTAGGGGAGAAAGACTAGGGGAGAAATGTTAATGTGTGACTGCTCTATCAATACTAAGTGTATCATGCATTTCTATCCTTTATACTCTCTCTGTCTGTCTCTCTCTCTCTCTCCCTTTCTATCTCTCTCTCTGTCTCTCTCTGCCTCACTCTCTCTCTCCCTTTCTATCTCTCTCTCTGTCTCTCTCTGTCTCACTCTCTCTACCTTTCTAACTCTTTCTCCTCTCTGTCTCTGTCTGTCTCACTCTCTCTCTCCCTTTCTATCTCTCTCTCTGTCTGTCTCACTCTCTCTCTCCCTTTCTATCTCTCTCTCTGTCTCTCTCTGTCTCACTCTCTCTCTCTCTGTCTCTCTCTGTCTCACTCTCTCTCTCCCTTTCTAACTCTTTCTCCTCTCTGTCTCTGTCTGTCTCACTCTCTCTCTCCCTTTCTTTCTGTCTCCCTTTCTGTCTGTCTCCCTTTCTGTCTGTCTGTCTGTCTGTCTGTCTGTCTGTCTGTCTGTCTGTCTGTCTGTCTGTCTGTCTGTCTGTCTGTCTGTCTGTCTGTCTGTCTGTCTGTCTGTCTGTCTGTCTGTCTGTCTGTCTGTCCCTCTCCCTCTCTCCCTCTCTCCAGGATCCGTATGGCAGGTATCCGTGGTCTCCAGGGAGTGGTAAGGAAGACAGTGAGGGATGAGCTGCAGGCTAACATATGGGAGCGTCAACACATGGACAAGATAGTCCCCTCTCTACTGTTCAACCTGCAGGACCCTACAGACAGGTAGCTTAGTGTGTGTGTGTGTGTTTATTCCCTCATGTTTGTCCCCTGCCAAACAGCTCATCATTCTGCATGCAGCTTTAGTGTTGCCACAGTGACAGGTGTGTTAAACCAGGCAGGTCACCCGTGATCCAGAACGCCGCAGCCCGTCTGGTGTTCAACCTTCCCAAGTTCTCTCACGTCACCCCGCTCCTCCGCTCTCTCCACTGGCTTCCAGTTGAAGCTCGCATCCGCTACAAGACCATGGTGCTTGCCTACGGAGCTGTGAGGGGAACGGCACCTCCGTACCTTCAGGCTCTGATCAGGCCCTACACCCAAACAAGGGCACTGCGTTCATCCACCTCTGGCCTGCTCGCCTCCCTACCTCTGAGGAAGTACAGTTCCCGCTCAGCCCAGTCAAAACTGTTCGCTGCTCTGGCACCCCAATGGTGGAACAAACTCCCTCACGACGCCAGGTCAGCGGAGTCAATCACCACCTTCCGGAGACACCTGAAACCCCACCTCTTTAAGGAATACCTAGGATAGGATAAAGTAATCCTTCTAACCCCCCCCCCCCCCCCCCTTAAAAGAGTTAGATGCACTATTGTAAAGTGGTTGTTCCACTGGATATCATAAGGTGAATGCACCAATTTGTAAGTCGCTCTGGATAAGAGCGTCTGCTAAATGACTTAAATGTAAATGTAAATGTGAAACAAGTCAGTATTCGACGTCCATCCACGTCTTAGGGTGTCGGGAGATGACGTGGAAACCGGCCACCAGGGACAACAGTGAGTGCTGTTACCTTCTAACAGGTTTGTGTTTAGTTAGGGTGTTGTGGATAGGGATGACGTAGGTAAGCATCAGCCTCTGATTCCAAATATTTCAAGTTGGAATCCCTATCCTAAACCTTACCCTTACCTTAACCAGTCGTAGTGCCTCACCGGTGCCCCTAGTGGCCGGTGTTCACGTCATCTCCCGACGTCCTCAGACGTGGATGGACGTCGAATACTGACTTGTATCACAGGTGACCTGGCTGCTTTATTTGATCACCCGGGAAACTTAAAACAGGAAGTGTGTATTTGAGGTTTTTAAAAAAATTCTACTTTGAAATTTCAGACTTGATATATCCTATCTAAAAAAATATACCAACCCCTACAAAAATGTCCATTAATTATAATCCACATAATAATGAACATTTCCTGTGGCAGGAAACTGGTTCAAATGAAGGTCCTACTTGTGTACTGTATGTAGTGGTTCCCCCGGCGATGAGAAGGAGAGTCCTGCTGAGCTGACTGAGAGATGCTTCAGGGAGCTGCTGGGTAGAGCTGCCTACGGAAACATTAAGAACGCTGTCAAACCTGTACTAATGTGAGTCTCACACACACACACACACACACACACACACACTCACTCACTCACTCACTCACTCACTCACTCACTCACTCACTCACTCACTCACTCACTCACTCACTCACTCACTCACTCACTCACTCACTCACTCACACTCTCTCTCTCTCTCTCTCTCTCTCTCTCTCTCTCTCTCTCTCTCTCTCTCTCTCTCTCTCTCTCTCTCTCTCTCTCTCTCTCTCTCTCTCTCTCTCTCTCTCTCTCTCTCTCTCTCTCTCAATTCAATTCAATTCAATTCAAGGGGCTTTATTGGCATGGGAAACATGTGTTAACATTGCCAAAGCAAGTGAGGTAGATAATATACAAAAGTGAAATAAACAATAAAAATTAACAGTAAACATTACACATACAGAAGTTTCAAAACAATAAAGACATTACACATGTCATATTATATATATACAGTGTTGTAACAATGTAGAAATGGTTAAAGTACACAAGGGAAAATAAATTAGCATAAATATGGGTTGTATTTACAATGGTGTTTGTTCTTCACTGGTTGCCCTTTTCTTGTGGCAACAGGTTACAAATCTTGCTGCTGTGATGGCACATTGTGGAATTTCACCCAGTAGATATAGGAGTTTATCAAAATTGGATTTGTTTTCGAATAATTTGTGGGTCTGTGTAATCTGAGGGAATTCTCTCTCTCTAATATGGTGATACATTGGGCAGGAGGTTAGGAAGTGCAGCTCAGTTTCCACCTCATTTTGTGGGCAGTGAGCACATAGCCTGTCTTCTCTTGAGAGCCATCTCTCTCTCTCTCTCACACACACACACAAATAATATTTATGAATCTAACCAAGTGCGTGTGTTATAGGCACCTGGATAACCATTCTCTGTGGGAGGGGAAGAGCTTTGCTGTCCGCTGCTTCAAGATCATCATGTACTCTATCCAGGTCAGGATCATCCTCATATCAGCATTTAGCAGTCTACAACAGTATCTGCTGCTATGTCTAGTATGGTTTCACATTACTAAAATATAATTTGTCTTATCTTCTCTCCTGTCTCCTCTCCTGTCTCCTGTCTCCTCTCTTCTCCTCTCTCCTGTCTCCTCTCCTCTCCTGTCTCCTGTCTCCTCTTTTGTCCTGTCCTGTCTCCTGTACTGTCTCCTCTCCTCTCCTGTCTCCTCTCTTCTCCACTCCTCTCTCTAGTCACAGCATTCTCACCTGGTTATTCAGCAGCTGCTGGGTCATCTAGATGCTAACAGTAAGAATTCAGCCACAGTGCGTGCTGGGATAGTGGAGGTCCTGTCTGAGGCTGCTGTCATTGAGGCCAGTGGCTCTGTGGGTGAGTGTGTGTGTGTGTTTTTTAAAATGTATATTTATTTATTTATTATTCTATTTTTTGGGGTGAGACCCTGTACTATACTAAAACACCCAATCCCAAATTGACCCATAGCCATCGGTTGAGATCTGAGAGGATTGTATAGTCAGGTTGGTTTACAACGTCACAACAATAATGACAATGTGTATCTAAGAGGTCAAAGGTTGTGTGGGGTTTATATTTGATATGTTTTATTTAACCTTTATTTAACTAGATGTAACAGTTTAGCTTCCGCCCCTCTCCTCGCCCCCACCTGGGCTCGAACCAGGGACCCTCTGCACACATCAACAACAGTCACCCTCGAGGCATCGTTACCCATCGCTCCACAAAAGCCGCGGCCCTTGCAGAGCAAAGGGGAACGACTACTTCAAGGTCTCAGAGCGAGTGACGTCACCGATTGAAACGCTATTAGCGCGCACCGCCGCTAACTAGCTAGCCGTTTCACATCGGTTACATAGACATGTCAGTTAAGAACAAGTTCATATTCATCATGACGGCCTACCAGAAGGCCTCCTGCGGGGACGGGGACTCCGATTCAAATTAAAATATAGGACAAAACACACAACATGAGAGACGCCACAACACTACATAAAGAGAGACCTAAGACAACACATGCCAACAACACGGTAGCAACACAACATGGCAGCAGCACAACATGGTACAAACATTGTTGGGCACAGTCAATAGCACAAGGGGCAAGAAGGTAGAGACAACAATACATCACGTGAAGCAGCCACAACTGTCAGTAAGAGTGTCCATGATGGAGTCTTTGAATGAAGAGATGGAGATAAAACTGTCCAGTTTGAGTGTTTTTTTGCAGCTCGTTCCAGTCGCTAGCTGCAGCAATCCGAAAAGAGGGGCAACCCTGGGATGTGTGTGCTTTGGGGACCTTTAACAGAATGTGACTGGCAGAACGGGTGTTGTACGTGGAGGCTGAGGGCTCCAGTAGATATCTCATATAGGGGGGAGTGAGGCTTAAGAGGGTTTTATAAATAAGCATCAACCAGTGGGTCTTACATTTTACATTTAAGTCATTTAGCTGACGCTCTTATCCAGAGCGACTTACAAATTGGAAAGTTCATACATATTCATCGTTCATTCGTCTTGTGGCAGGTATACACAGATGACCAGTTTACAGAGGAGTATAGAGTGCAGTGATGTGTCCTATAAGGAGCATTGGTGGCAAATCTGATGGCCGAATGGTAAATAATATCTAGCCGCTCGAGAGCACCCTTACCTGCCGATCTATAAATTACATCTCCGTAATCTAGCATGGGTAGTATGGTCATCTGAATCAGGGTTAGTTTGGCAGCTGGGTCTCCCGGTCACTGCTGGCACAGGTATTGAACCCGCATCTGTAGCAACAAACTGCCATGCAGTGTCTTAGACCGCTGCGCCAATTGGGCACTGTACAACGTGACCGGTCGGGAGTAGGTTACAGTAAAAACAAAATAATCCTAACAATTCCACACCCTAATTGTAGTCTAAGTTTCTCTTAGAATAACAACCTTTGTGTAACAACAGTTTTAGTAAGTAATAATGATGAGTAGTAACAAAACAATGAGTGTAATCTTTCAGGTGTGCAGCGTGCAGGACAGAGGAATAGCAATTCTTACACTATATTTCTAAATTCAATCACCTTCTTCATCCTCATCATTCAGTTAATTGAAAATCAATTTTGAAGTCGTACACAATTATCAGATTCTATGTAGGTTTATGTCGCCCATTCATTGTCAGTTAGTGACACAGTAGGACCCTAAAGCCTAATCAGTGCTCTAACTCCCCCTTGTGGTGGTCTGGAGCAATGAAGTGGTGACGCAGGGTACCGTACTGAACCAGAAATGACCTCTAAGTCCCGCAGCGTAATCACCAAACTTTTAGTTGAGCAACCACTGTAACAGAAGGCTGTGTGGTGTTGTGATTCTGAATGGTCAGATAGCAACGAAGACAAGAAGCTGCCAAGCTGTGAATCATAGGTGGCTTGTTTCAGTTAGTTCTTGTTATTGATACCAAATATATTTATGTTTTCAAAAAAAGATTGGAGACTAAATATGATTTACATGTTGCTAATAATCCTTTGTTTGTAAGTCAAGCCCACCGGTGCTGCCCCAAAGTTGTGCATCGGTTTTGTTGGTAAACAATCTACCCGTCTATATAGATGAGCAATAGCATTCTAGAACTGTAGCTCCACATTTCCCTGTTATTGTGTATAATGGCCACTAGAGGGAGACAGAGCCTGTCATTGTCCTGTTATTGCGTATAATGGCCACTAGAGGGAGACAGAGCCTGTCATTGTCCTGTTATTGCGTATAATGGCCACTAGAGGGAGACAGAGCCTGTCATTGTCCTGTTATTGCGTATAATGGCCACGAGAGGGAGACAGAGCCTGTCATTGTCCTGTTATTGTGTATAAAGGCCACTAGAGGGAGACAGAGCCAGTCATTGTCCTGTTATTGCGTATAATGGCCACTAGAGGGAGACAGAGCCTGTCATTGTCCTGTTATTGCGTATAATGGCCACTAGAGGGAGACAGAGCCTGTCATTGTCCTGTTATTGCGTATAATGGCCACTAGAGGGAGACAGAGCCTGTCATTGTCCTGTTATTGCGTATAATGGCCACTAGAGGGAGACAGAGCCTGTCATTGTCCTGTTATTGCGTATAAAGGCCACTAGAGGGAGACAGAGCCAGTCATTGTCCTGTTATTGCGTATAATGGCCACTAGAGGGAGACAGAGCCTGTCATTGTCCTGTTATTGCGTATAAAGGCCACTAGAGGGAGACAGAGCCATTCATTGTCTTGTCTAATTTTTATTTACAATGACGGCCTACCGGCCAATGACGGCCTGTTCTGCCCCTGCCTTGTTCAGGGGCAGAATGACAGATTTGTACCTTGCCAGCTTGGAGATTTGATCAAGGAACCTTTCGGTTAGTTACCCAACGCTCTAACCACTAGGCTGCCTGTTGTCATTGTCCTGTTATTGTGTATAATGGCCACTAGAGGGAGACAGAGCCTGTCATTGTCAATAAATTACAGGTGCATTCTAGATACACTATTGCTCAACTAACATACACACAACCAATAATTGTGTGCGTGGGTCTGTTTGTGTGTCTGTGTGTATGTGTGTTTGTGTGTATGTGTGTGTGTGTGTGTGTGTGTGTGTGTGTGTGTGTGTGTGTGTGTGTGTGTATGTGTGTGTGTGTAGGCCCAACAGTGCTGGAGGTATTTAACACCCTGTTGAAACAGTTGAGGCTGAGTGTGGACTATGAACTGACTGGAAGCTGTGACCCGTATTGCAACAACAAGACAACTACTGAGCAGGAGAGACAACTACAGGAGGCTGTCATCAAGACCATCGGTCAGTAGGGGGGGTGTGTGTGTGTGTGTGTGTGTGTGTGTGTGTGTGTGTGTGTGTGTGTGTGTGTGTGTGTGTGTGTGTGTGTGTGTGTGTGTGTGTGTGTGTGTGTGTGTGTGTGTGTGTGTGTGTGTGTGTGTGACCAGAAGTCCTCACAAGGATAGTAAAACCAGGAAAATTCTGACAAGTGGGGACCGTTCTCCGGTCCCCACAAGGAAAAAGGCTTTAGTAGGTTTAGTGTTACAATTACAACTAGGGTTAGTGGTTGGGGTGTGGGGTTAAGATTAGGGTTAGGGGTTAGAGAAAATAGGATGGGAATCAATTGTTTAGTCCCCACAAGGATAGTACAACAAACGTCTGTGTGTGTGTGTGTGTGTGTGCTCGTTTGTGTTGGCATATCTTGATACTCTGTGCGTGTTCTGTCCATCCAGGATCCTTTGCCAACACGTTGCCTATCTACCAGAGGGCAGAGGTCATGCTGTTCATCATGGGGAAGATCCCTGTTCCTGGGATATACCCTGCTCTGGGCTCACCTATGGCTGGGTAGGTTCCTGTAATATACCCTGCTCTGGGCTCACCTATGGCTGGGTAGGTTCCTGTAATATACCCTGCTCTGGGCTCACCTATGGCTGGGTAGGTTCCTGTAATATACCCTGCTCTGGGCTCACCTATGGCTGGGTAGGTTCCTGTAATATACCCTGCTCTGGGCTCACCTATGGCTGGGTAGGTTCCTGTAATATACCCTGCTCTGGGCTCACCTATGGCTGGGTAGGTTCCTGTAATATACCCTGCTCTGGGCTCACCTATGGCTGGGTAGGTTCCTGTAATATACCCTGCCCTGGGCTCATCTATGGCTTGTTAGGCTCCTGTAATATACCCTGCCCTGGGCTCACCTATGGCTGGGTAGGTTCCTGTAATATACCCTGCTCCGGGCTCACCTATGGCTGGGTAGGTTCCTGTAATATACCCTGCTCCGGGCTCACCTATGGCTGGGTAGGTTCCTGTAATATACCCTGCTCTGGGCTCACCTATGGCTGGGTAGGTCACAATCAGAATGAATTCATGCATGTAAGCAAGCCTTCGCCATGGAAGCCTTGTCTGAGCTAGAATGGCCCGTAGGGGCAGGAGCTTATCTCCTGTTTCTGTAGTGAGACAGTTTGATGTACAAGGACACCCCCTGGACAGGACACTAGTCTATCTCCTGTTTCTGTAGTGAGACAGCTTGATGTACAAGGACACCCCCTGGACAGGACACTAGTCTATCTCCTGTTTCTGTAGTGAGACAGCTTGATGTACAAGGACACCCCCTGGACAGGACACTAGTCTATCTCCTGTTTCTGTAGTGAGACAGCTTGATGTACAAGGACACCCCCTGGACAGGACACTAGTCTATCTCCTGTTTCTGTAGTGAGACAGCTTGATGTACAAGGACACCCCCTGGACAGGACACTAGTCTATCTCCTGTTTCTGTAGTGAGACAGCTTGATGTACAAGGACACCCCCTGGACAGGACACTAGTCTATCTCCTGTTTCTGTAGTGAGACAGCTTGATGTACAAGGACACCCCCTGGACAGGACACTAGTCTATCTCCTGTTTCTGTAGTGAGACAGTTTGATGTACAAGGACACCCCCTGGACAGGACACTAGTCTATCTCCTGTTTCTGTAGTGAGACAGTTTGATGTACAAGGACACCCCCTGGACAGGACACTAGTCTATCTCCTGTTTCTGTAGTGAGACAGCTTGATGTACAAGGACACCCCCTGGAATACCACCATTGTCCCTGTACCTAATAAAGCGAAGGTAACTGAGCTAAATGACTATCGCCCCGTAGCACTCACCTCTGTCATCATGAAGTGCTTTGAGAGACTAGTCAAGGATCATATCACCTCCACCCTACCTGACACCCTAGACCCACAATTTGCTTACCGCCCCAATAGATCCACAAACGATGCAATCGTCACCACACTGCACACTGCCCTAACCCATCTGGACAAGAGGAATACCTATGTAAGAATGATGTTCATTGACTATAGTTCAGCCTTCAACACCATAGTGCCCTCAAAGCTCATCATTAAGCTCGAGGCCCTGGGTCTGAACCCCGCCCTGTGCAACTGGGTCCTGGACTTCCTGATGGGCCGCCCCCCCCCAGGTGGTGAGGGTAGGAAACAACATCTCCACTTCGCTGATCCTCAACACAGGGGCCCACAAGGGTGCGTGCTCAGTCCCCTCCTGTACTCCCTGTTCACACATAACTGCATCAACCAATAACTAACTCAATCATCAAGTCTGCAGACGACACAACAGTAGTGGGCTTGATTACCAACAACGATGAGACATTCTACAGGGAGGAGGTGTGGGCTCTGGGAGTGTGGTTCCTTGGCGTACACACCACTGGCAAACTGAAATGGTCCACCCACACCGACAGCGTGGTGAAGAAGGCGCAACAGCGCAACTTCAACCTCAGGAGGCTGAATACATTTAGCTTAACACCTAAAACCCTCACAAACTTTTACAGATGCAAAATTGAGAGCATCCTGTCGGGCTGTATCACCTCCTGGTACGGCAACTGCACCACCCACAACCGCAGGGCTCTCTAGAGGGTGGTGCAGTCTGTTCAACGCATCACCAAGGCCAAACTTCCCGCCCTCCTGGACACCTACAGAACACAATGCCATAGAAAGGCCAAAAAGATCATCAAGGACATCAACCACCCGAGCCACTGCCTGTTCACCCCGCTATCATCCAGAAGGCGAGGTCAGTACAGGTGCATCAAAGCTGGGACCGAGAGACTGAAAAACAGCTTCTATCTCAAGGCCATCAGACTGTTAAACAGCCATCACTAACATTGAGTGGCTGCTGCCTATAGACACAGATTAGGAATCACTGGCCACTTTAAGGAAATGAAACACTAGCCACTTTAATAATGTCTCTGTATCTTGCATTACTCATCTCATCTGTATAAACTGTATTCTATACTATTCTATAGTATCTTAGTCCAAATCCGCTCTGACGTATATGTATATACTGTATTGATAATCCATTCCTTACTTAGATTTACATGTATTTTGGGTATATGTTGTGAAACTGTTAGATATTGCTGCACTGTTGGAGCTTGAAACGCAAGCATTTTGCTACACCCACAATAACATCAGCTAAACATGTGTATGTAACCATTTGATTTGATTCAGTCTATCTCCTGTTTCCGTAGTGTTAGACAGCTTGATGTACACGTACAGCCCCGGGAAAGGACGCTAGTCTATCGCAGGACCTTAGCCAATGTATCTCCTTAATGCTAACGCTTCGATCACACCGACAGAGTCATGGCATTGTGGTACACCAGAATTACATTCATTTCCAGTGAAACGCTGCGTTTGCCTTGCAGCATTGCGTTGCAGAGGAAGTTGCAGGGTGTTCTGTGTGGTGCAGATGTTGGATTTACCCAACGTATGCGTCAAACTGTATTCGTAGACGGCTTGACGGAAATGGTAGCAGAAGATGACCGTTGAACTTTTGTTGCACACATATCCAGATGATGCTGTGTACTATTTTGTGTAACGACGCTGTCGGTGTGTTGAAAGCGTAAGTGACAAGCAGAGGCGTCATGTAAACAAAACCATCAAACTTGATACGAGGCTGAAAAGTGAAACTGCCCTGTGTAATGGTGTTGGTTTTGAATTCCAATCCATGATTTGAGTGATTGTAGCAGCTCTGTCTCTCTCTCCTCTATATATATATATATATCAGGTTTGAAGGCAGTAGGATGATCCAAGTCATGCTGTTGAAGTCTCTACTGCAGGTGAGATATACTTTATACTGTTAAAGTCTCTACTGCAGGTGAGATATACTTTATACTGTTAAAGTCTCTACTGCAGGTGAGATATACTTTATACTGTTGAAGTCTCTACTGCAGGTGAGATATACTTTATACTGTTAAAGTCTCTACTGCAGGTGAGATATACTTTATACTGTTAAAGTCTCTACTGCAGGTGAGATATACTTTATACTGTTAAAGTCTCTACTGCAGGTGAGATATACTTTATACTGTTAAAGTCTCTACTGCAGGTGAGATATACTTTATACTGTTAAAGTCTCTACTGCAGGTGAGATATACTTTATACTGTTAAAGTCTCTACTGCAGGTGAGATATACTTTATACTGTTAAAGTCTTTACTGCAGGTGAGATATACTTTATACTGTTAAAGTCTCTACTGCAGGTGAGATATACTTTATACTGTTAAAGTCTCTACTGCAGGTGAGATATACTTTATACTGTTAAAGTCTCTACTGCAGGTGAGATATACTTTATACTGTTAAAGTCTCTACTGCAGGTGAGATATACTTTATACTGTTAAAGTCTCTACTGCAGGTGAGATATACTTTATACTGTTACAGTCTTTACTGCAGGTGAGATATACTTTATACTGTTAAAGTCTCTACTGCAGGTGAGATATACTTTATACTGTTAAAGTCTCTACTGCAGGTGAAATAGACTTGATACTGTTGAAGTCTCTACTGCAGGTGAGATATACTTTATACTGTTAAAGTCTCTACTGCAGGTGAGATATACTTTATACTGTTAAAGTCTCTACTGCAGGTGAGATATACTTTATACTGTTAAAGTCTCTACTGCAGGTGAGATATACTTTATACTGTTAAAGTCTCTACTGCAGGTGAGATATACTTTATACTGTTAAAGTCTCTACTGCAGGTGAGATATACTTTATACTGTTAAAGTCTCTACTGCAGGTGAGATATACTTTATACTGTTAAAGTCTCTACTGCAGGTGAGATATACTTTATACTGTTAAAGTCTCTACTGCAGGTGAGATATACTTTATACTGTTAAAGTCTCTACTGCAGGTGAGATATACTTTATACTGTTAAAGTCTCTACTGCAGGTGAGATATACTTTATACTGTTAAAGTCTCTACTGCAGGTGAGATATACTTTATACTGTTAAAGTCTCTACTGCAGGTGAGATATACTTTATACTGTTAAAGTCTCTACTGCAGGTGAGATATACTTTATACTGTTAAAGTCTCTACTGCAGGTGAGATATACTTTATACTGTTAAAGTCTCTACTGCAGGTGAGATATACTTTATACTGTTAAAGTCTCTACTGCAGGTGAGATATACTTTATACTGTTAAAGTCTCTACTGCAGGTGAGATATACTTTATACTGTTAAAGTCTCTACTGCAGGTGAGATATACTTTATACTGTTAAAGTCTTTACTGCAGGTGAGATATACTTTATACTGTTAAAGTCTCTACTGCAGGTGAGATATACTTTATACTGTTAAAGTCTCTACTGCAGGTGAGATATACTTTATACTGTTAAAGTCTCTACTGCAGGTGAGATATACTTTATACTGTTAAAGTCTCTACTGCAGGTGAGATATACTTTATACTGTTAAAGTCTCTACTGCAGGTGAGATATACTTTATACTGTTAAAGTCTCTACTGCAGGTGAGATATACTTTATACTGTTAAAGTCTCTACTGCAGGTGAGATATACTTTATACTGTTAAAGTCTCTACTGCAGGTGAGATATACTTTATACTGTTAAAGTCTCTACTGCAGGTGAGATATACTTTATACTGTTAAAGTCTCTACTGCAGGTGAGATATACTTTATACTGTTAAAGTCTCTACTGCAGGTGAGATATACTTTATACTGTTAAAGTCTCTACTGCAGGTGAGATATACTTTATACTGTTAAAGTCTCTACTGCAGGTGAGATATACTTTATACTGTTAAAGTCTCTACTGCATGTGAGATATACTTTATACTGTTAAAGTCTCTACTGCAGGTGAGATATACTTTATACTGTTAAAGTCTCTACTGCAGGTGAGATATACTTTATACTGTTAAAGTCTTTACTGCAGGTGAGATATACTTTATACTGTTAAAGTCTCTACTGCAGGTGAGATATACTTTATACTGTTAAAGTCTCTACTGCAGGTGAGATATACTTTATACTGTTAAAGTCTCTACTGCAGGTGAGATATACTTTATACTGTTAAAGTCTCTACTGCAGGTGAGATATACTTTATACTGTTAAAGTCTCTACTGCAGGTGAGATATACTTTATACTGTTAAAGTCTCTACTGCAGGTGAGATATACTTTATACTGTTAAAGTTTCTACTGCAGGTGAGATATACTTTATACTGTTAAAGTCTCTACTGCAGGTGAAATATACTTTATACTGTTAAAGTCTCTACTGCAGGTGAGATATACTTTATACTGTTAAAGTCTCTACTGCAGGTGAGATATACTTTATACTGTTAAAGTCTCTACTGCAGGTGAGATATACTTTATACTGTCAAAGTCTCTACTGCAGGTGAGATATACTTTATACTGTTGAAGTCTCTACTGCAGGTGAGATATACTTTATACTGTTAAAGTCTCTACTGCAGGTGAAATAGACTTTATACTGTTAAAGTCTCTACTGCAGGTGAAATAGACTTTATACTGTTAAAGTCTCTACTGCAGGTGAGATATACTTTATACTGTTAAAGTCTCTACTGCAGGTGAGATATACTTTATACTGTTAAAGTCTTTACTGCAGGTGAGATATACTTTATACTGTTAAAGTCTCTACTGCAGGTGAGATATACTTTATACTGTTAAAGTCTCTACTGCAGGTGAGATATACTTTATACTGTTAAAGTCTCTACTGCAGGTGAGATATACTTTATACTGTTAAAGTCTCTACTGCAGGTGAGATATACTTTATACTGTTAAAGTCTCTACTGCAGGTGAGATATACTTTATACTGTTAAAGTCTCTACTGCAGGTGAGATATACTTTATACTGTTAAAGTCTCTACTGCAGGTGAGATATACTTTATACTGTTGAAGTCTCTACTGCAGGTGAAATAGACTTTATACTGTTAAAGTCTCTACTGCAGGTGAAATAGACTTTATACTGTTAAAGTCTCTACTGCAGGTGAAATAGACTTTATACTGTTAAAGTCTCTACTGCAGGTGAGATATACTTTATACTGTTAAAGTCTCTACTGCAGGTGAAATAGACTTTATACTGTTAAAGTCTCTACTGCAGGTGAAATAGACTTTATACTGTTAAAGTCTCTACTGCAGGTGAAATAGACTTTATACTGTTAAAGTCTTTACTGCAGGTGAGATATACTTTATACTGTTAAAGTCTTTACTGCAGGTGAGATATACTTTATACTGTTAAAGTCTCTACTGCAGGTGAGATATACTTTATACTGTTACAGTCTTTACTGCAGGTGAGATATACAGTGGGGAGAACAAGTATTTGATACACTGCCGATTTTGCAGGTTTTCCTACTTACAAAGCATGTAGAGGTCTGTCATTTTTATCATAGGTACACTTCAACTGTGAGAGACTGAATCTAAAACAAAAATCCAGAAAATCACATTGTATGATTTTTAAATAATTAATTTGCATTTTATTGCATGACATAAGTATTTGATCACCTACCAACCAGTAAGAATTCCGGCTCTCACAGACCTGTTAGTTTTTCTTTAAGAAGCCCTCCTGTTCTCCACTCATTACCTGTATTAACTGCACCTGTTTGAACTAGTTACCTGTATAAAAGACACCTGTCCACACACTCAATCAAACAGATTCCAACCTCTCCACAATGGCCAAGACCAGAGAGCTGTGTAAGGACATCAGGGATAAAATTGTAGACCTGCACAAGGCTGGGATGGGCTACAGGACAATAGGCAAGCAGCTTGGTGAGAAGGAAACAACTGTTGGCGCAATTATTAGAAAATGGAAGAAGTTCAAGATGACGGTCAATCACCCTCGGTCTGGGGCTCCATGCAAGATTTCACCTCGTGGGGCATCAATGATCATGAGGAAGGTGAGGGATCAGCCCAGAACTACACGGCAGGACCTGGTCAATGACCTGAAGAGAGCTGGGACCACAGTCTCAAAGAAAACCATTAGTAACACACTACGCCGTCATGGATTAAAATCCTGCAGCGCACGCAAGGTCCCCCTGCTTAAGCCAGTGCATGTCCAGGCCCGTCTGAAGTTTGCCAATGACCATCTGGATGATCCAGAGGAGGAATGGGAGAAGGTCATGTGGTCTGATGAGACAAAAATAGAGCTTTTTGGTCTAACTCCACTCGCCGTGTTTGGAGGAAGAAGAAGTATGAGTACAACCCCAAGAACACCATCCCAACCGTGAAGCATGGAGGTGGAAACATCATTCTTTGGGGATGCTTTTCTGCAAAGGGGACAGGACGACTGCACCGTATTGAGGGGAGGATGGATGGGGCCATGTATCGCGAGATCTTGGCCAACAACCTCCTTCCCTCAGTAAGAGCATTGAAGATGGGTCGTGGCTGGGTCTTCCAGCATGACAACGACACGAAGCACACAGCCATGGCAACTAAGGAGTGGCTCCGTAAGAAGCATCTCAAGGTCCTGGAGTGGCCTAGTCAGTCTCCAGACCTGAACCCAATAGAAAATCTTTGGAGGGAGCTGAAAGTCCGTATTGCCCAGCGACAGCCCCGAAACCTGAAGGATCTGGAGAAGATCTGTAGGGAGGAGTGGGCCAAAATCCCTGCTGCAGTGTGTGCAAACCTAGTCAAGAACTACAGGAAACGTATGATCTCTGTAATTGCAAACAAAGGTTTCTGTACCAAATATTAAGTTCTGCTTTTCTGATGTATCAAATACTTATGTCATGCAATAAAATGCAAATTAATTACTTAAAAATCATACAATGTGATTTTCTGGATTTTTGTTTTAGATTCCGTCTCTCATAGTTGAAGTGTACCTATGATAAAAATTACAGACCTCTACATGCTTTGTAAGTAGGAAAACCTGCAAAATCGGCAGTGTATCAAATACTTGTTCTCCCCACTGTACTTTATACTGTTAAAGTCTTTACTGCAGGTGAGATATACTTTATACTGTTAAAGTCTCTACTGCAGGTGAGATATACTTTATACTGTTAAAGTCTCTACTGCAGGTGAGATATACTTTATACTGTTAAAGTCTCTACTGCAGGTGAGATATACTTTATACTGTTAAAGTCTCTACTGCAGGTGAAATATACTTTATACTCATTGTTCAAAGCAGGATAGAAGTCAGTCCATTCAGGAAGTAAACTGACATTAAAGTAAAACAATTGAAGAAATGTCATATATTTTCAAAGACTTTTCAAGAAACTGAAAAGTAGAAAATATTCTTTTCAAAAGTTGTTGATTTTTTAAAATGTAAATTCAAATCACTGCCTTCAACTGAACTGGCTACAAGCCTGATACAGAGATTATATATCGCGTTCTACATGTCAAAATGCTAGCAGTGAAGCAGAGTTTAGAGACGGGGAGATAACCAATGGTAGCAGAGGTTAAAGACGGGGAGATGACCAATGGTAGCAGAGGTTAGAGACGGGGAGATAACCAATGGCAGCAGAGGTTAGAGACGGGGAGATAACCAATGGCAGCAGAGGTTAGAGACGGGGAGATAACCAATGGCAGCAGAGGTTAGAGATGGGGAGATAACCAATGGCAGCAGAGGTTAGAGACGGGGAGATAACCAATGGTAGCAGAGGTTAGAGACGGGGAGTTGACCAATGGTAGCAGAGGTTAGAGATGGGGAGATAACCAATGGTAGCAGAGGTTAGAGACGGGGAGATAACCAATGGTAGCAGAGGTTAGAGACGGGGAGATGACCAATGGTAGCAGAGGTTAGAGACGGGGAGATAACCAATGGTAGCATCAATTAAGGAGGGGGAGATAACCAATGGTAGCAGAGGTTAGAGACGGGGAGATAACCAATGGTAGAAGAGGTTAGAGACGGGGAGATAACCAATGGTAGCAGAGGTTAGAGACGGGGAGATAACCAATGGCAGCAGAGGTTAGAGACGGGGAGATAACCAATGGTAGCAGAGGTTAGAGACGGGGAGATAACCAATGGTAGCAGAGGTTAGAGACGGGGAGATAACCAATGGTAGCCGAGGTTAGAGACGGGGAGATAACCAATGGTAGCAGAGGTTAGAGACGGGGAGATAACCAATGGTAGCAGAGGTTAGAGACGGGGAGATAACCAATGGTAGCAGAGGTTAGAGACGGGGAGATAACCAATGGTAGCAGAGGTTAGAGACGGGGAGATAACCAATGGCAGCAGAGGTTAGAGACGGGGAGATAACCAATGGTAGCAGAGGTTAGAGACGGGGAGATAACCAATGGTAGCAGAGGTTAGAGACGGGGAGATAACCAATGGTAGCAGAGGTTAGAGACGGGGAGATAACCAATGGTAGCAGAGGTTAGAGACGGGGAGATAACCAATGGTAGCAGAGGTTAGAGACGGGGAGATAACCAATGGTAGCAGAGGTTAGAGACGGGGAGATAACCAATGGCAGCAGAGGTTAGAGACGGGGAGATAACCAATGGTAGCAGAGGTTAGAGACGGGGAGATAACCAATGGCAGCAGAGGTTAGAGATGGGGAGATAACCAATGGCAGCAGAGGTTAGAGACGGGGAGATAACCAATGGTAGCAGAGGTTAGAGACGGGGAGTTGACCAATGGTAGCATCAATTAAGGAGGGGGAGATAACCAATGGTAGCAGAGGTTAGAGACGGGGAGATAACCAATGGTAGCAGAGGTTAGAGACGGGGAGATAACCAATGGCAGCAGAGGTTAGAGATGGGGAGATAACCAATGGCAGCAGAGGTTAGAGACGGGGAGATAACCAATGGTAGCAGAGGTTAGAGACGGGGAGATAACCAATGGCAGCAGAGGTTAGAGATGGGGAGATAACCAATGGCAGCAGAGGTTAGAGACGGGGAGATAACCAATGGTAGCAGAGGTTAGAGACGGGGAGTTGACCAATGGTAGCATCAATTAAGGAGGGGGAGATAACCAATGGTAGCAGAGGTTAGAGACGGGGAGATAACCAATGGTAGCAGAGGTTAGAGACGGGGAGATAACCAATGGTAGCAGAGGTTAGAGACGGGGAGATAACCAATGGTAGCAGAGGTTAGAGACGGGGAGATAACCAATGGTAGCAGAGGTTAGAGACGGGGAGATAACCAATGGTAGCAGAGGTTAGAGACGGGGAGATAACCAATGGTAGCAGAGGTTAGAGAACGGGGAGATAACCAATGGTAGCAGAGGTTAGAGACGGGGAGATAACCAATGGTAGCAGAGGTTAGAGACGGGGAGATAACCAATGGTAGCAGAGGTTAGAGACGGGGAGATAACCAATGGTAGCAGAGGTTAGAGACGGGGAGATAACCAATGGTAGCAGAGGTTAGAGACGGGGAGATAACCAATGGTAGCAGAGGTTAGAGACGGGGAGTTGACCAATGGTAGCATCAATTAAGGAGGGGGAGATAACCAATGGTAGCAGAGGTTAGAGACGGGGAGATAACCAATGGTAGCAGAGGTTAGAGACGGGGAGATAACCAATGGTAGCAGAGGTTAGAGACGGGGAGATAACCAATGGTAGCAGAGGTTAGAGACGGGGAGATAACCAATGGTAGCAGAGGTTAGAGACGGGGAGATAACCAATGGTAGCAGAGGTTAGAGACGGGGAGATAACCAATGGTAGCAGAGGTTAGAGACGGGGAGATAACCAATGGTAGCAGAGGTTAGAGACGGGGAGATAACCAATGGTAGCAGAGGTTAGAGACGGGGAGATAACCAATGGTAGCAGAGGTTAGAGACGGGGAGATAACCAATGGTAGCAGAGGTTAGAGACGGGGAGATAACCAATGGTAGCAGAGGTTAGAGACGGGGAGATAACCAATGGTAGCAGAGGTTAGAGACGGGGAGATAACCAATGGTAGCAGAGGTTAGAGACGGGGAGATAACCAATGGTAGCAGAGGTTAGAGGCGGGGAGATAACCAATGGTAGCAGAGGTTAGAGACGGGGAGATAACCAATGGTAGCAGAGGTTAGAGACGGGGAGATAACCAATGGTAGCAGAGGTTAGAGACGGGGAGATAACCAATGGTAGCAGAGGTTAGAGACGGGGAGATAACCAATGGTAGCAGAGGTTAGAGACGGGGAGATAACCAATGGTAGCAGAGGTTAGAGACGGGGAGATAACCAATGGTAGCAGAGGTTAGAGACGGGGAGATAACCAATGGTAGCAGAGGTTAGAGACGGGGAGATAACCAATGGTAGCAGAGGTTAGAGACGGGGAGATAACCAATGGTAGCAGAGGTTAGAGGCGGGGAGATAACCAATGGTAGCAGAGGTTAGAGACGGGGAGATAACCAATGGTAGCAGAGGTTAGAGACGGGGAGATAACCAATGGTAGCAGAGGTTAGAGACGGGGAGATAACCAATGGTAGCAGAGGTTAGAGACGGGGAGATAACCAATGGTAGCAGAGGTTAGAGACGGGGAGATAACCAATGGTAGCAGAGGTTAGAGACGGGGAGATAACCAATGGTAGCAGAGGTTAGAGGCGGGGAGATAACCAATGGTAGCAGAGGTTAGAGACGGGGAGATAACCAATGGTAGCAGAGGTTAGAGACGGGGAGATAACCAATGGTAGCAGAGGTTAGAGACGGGGAGATAACCAATGGTAGCAGAGGTTAGAGACGGGGAGATAACCAATGGTAGCAGAGGTTAGAGACGGGGAGATAACCAATGGTAGCAGAGGTTAGAGGCGGGGAGATAACCAATGGTAGCAGAGGTTAGAGACGGGGAGATAACCAATGGTAGCAGAGGTTAGAGACGGGGAGATAACCAATGGTAGCAGAGGTTAGAGACGGGGAGATAACCAATGGTAGCAGAGGTTAGAGACGGGGAGATAACAGATATATAGATATTGTCACTGGTCATATTCCCCTCTGTTACTCCTGTTATTGCTAAGACCATAGACCCTAATATCTCTCTCTCCATCACTCTCTTACTATCTCTCTCCCTCTCTCTCTCCCTCACTCTCTTACTCTCTCTCTCTCTCTCCCTCACTCTTTTCTCTCTCACTCCATCACTCTCTTACTATCTCTCTCCCTCTCTCTCTCTCTCTCTCTCTCTCTCTCTCTCTCTCTCTCTCTCTCTCTCTCTCTCTCTCTCTCTCTCTCTCTTTCCCTCTCTCTCTCTCTCTCTCTCTCTCTCTCTCTCTCTCTCTTACTCTCTCCCTCTCTCTCTCCCTCACTCTCTTACTCTCTCTCTCTCTCTCCCTCACTCTTTTCTCTCTCACTCCATCACTCTCTTACTATCTCTCTCCCTCTCTCTCTCCCTCACTCTCTTACTCTCTCTCTCTCTCTCTCTCTCTCTCTCTCTCTCTCTCTCTCTCTCTCTCTCTCTCTCTCTCTCTCTCTCTCTCTCTCTCTCTCTCTCTCTCTCTCTCTCTCTCTCTCTCTCTCTCTCTCTCTCTCTCTCTCTCTCTCTCTCTCTCTCTCTTCCTCTGTCTCTCTCTCTCTTCCTCCTCCTCCTCCCCCAGGTGACAGAGCGGTATGAGAGTAGTAACATGTTGGCAGCTCTGCCCTCGTCTTTCTTGGAGCCTCTCCTCTCCTTCACCTTGATGGAAGATCCTGAGATCAGGCTGCTGGTACTCTCCATACTCATCAGCCTCATAGACAGACACCAGAACACACACAAGTTCACCCTCCTCAGGTCAGTGTCACACACACACACACAAACGCACTCAAGTTTTATGTTCCGTTGAGTTGTTGGTAAATGCCGGTCAGGCATTAGCAATCAATGAGAAGCAGCCAGGTACGACGTGATGTGTCCCTCGTCTCTCTCCATCTCGTTCTTTCTCTCACTCTCCTCAGCATCCTTTCAGATATCTCAGTCCTCAAGCTGAAGGTGGACAAGTGTTCCAGACAGGACAACCTCTTCATGAAGAAGGTGTGTGTGTGTGTGTGTGTGTGTGTGTGTGTGTGTGTGTGTGTGTGTGTGTGTGTGTGTGTGTGTGTGTGTGTGTGTGTGTGTGTGTGTGTGTGTGTGTGTGTGTGTGTTTTTGCTGTAATGATTGCTGTAAAGTTCACAACCATGTAACCTCCCGTAAATGCAGTTTAACTAAACTCTTCTCCTCTTATGAAAGATGAATGGTTGTAAAGTATTGTAACGTTTGCCGTGTGTGTAGCACGGCCAGCGTCTCTACAGACACATCTTCCTGACTTGTTCGGAAGAGAACAGTGGGCGGAGCCATTACCAGGCTCTCTACACCCTATTGGCTCTCCTCAGTGTGGAACTGGCCAATGAGGAAGTGGTGGTGGACCTGATACGCCTGGCCCTCGCACTGCAGGTAGACACACACATACACACACACACGCACGTACACACATACATACACACATACATACATACACACACACACACACACACACACACACATCCACAGTACCATGACCAGCACCATGACCAACACCATGACCAGTACCATGACCAGTACCATGACCAACACCATGACCAACACCATGACCAGTACCATGACCAGTACCATGACCAACACCATGACCAGTACCATGACCAGTACCATGGCCAACACCATGACCAGCACCATGACAAGAACCATGACCAGCACCATGACCAACACCATGACCAACACCATGACCAGTACCATGACCAACACCATGACCAGCACCATGACCAGCACCATGACCAACACCATGACCAGTACCATGACCAGTACCATGACCAACACCATGACCAGCACCATGACAAGAACCATGACCAGCACCATGACCAGCACCATGACCAACACCATGACCAGTACCATGACCAACACCATGACCAGCACCATGACCAGTACCATGACCAACACCATGACCCACACCATGACCAGCACCATGACCAACACCATGACCAACACCATGACCAGTACCATGCCCAACACCAAGACCAGCACCATGACCAACACCATGACCAACACCATGACCAGCACCATGACCAACACCATGACCAGCACCATGACCAGTACCATGACCAACACCATGACCAACACCATGACCAGCACCATGACCAACACCATGACCAACACCATGACCAGTACCATGACCAACACCATGACCAGCACCATGACCAACACCATGACCAACACCATGACCAGCACCATGACCAACACCATGACCAGCACCATGACCAGTACCATGACCAACACCATGACCAGCACCATGACCAACACCATGACCAGCACCATGACCAGTACCATGACCAACACCATGACCAGTACCATGACCAACACCATGACCAGCACCATGACCAACACCATGACCAACACCATGACCAGCACCATGACCAACACCATGACCAACACCATGACCAGTACCATGACCAACACCATGACCAGCACCATGACCAGTACCATGACCAGTACCATGACCAGCACCATGACCAACACCATGACCAACACCATGACCAACACCATGACCAACACCATGACCAGCACCATGACCAACACCATGACCAACACCATGACCAGTACCATGACCAACACCATGACCAGCACCACGACCAACACCATGACCAACACCATGACCAACACCATGACCAACACCATGACCAACACCATGACCAACACCATGACCAACACCATGACCAACACCATGACCCACACCATGACCAGCACCATGACCAACACCATGACCAGCACCATGACCAGCACCATGACCAGCACCATGACCAGCACCATGACCAGTACCATGACCAACACCATGACCAGCACCATGACCAACACCATGACCAACACCATGACCAGTACCATGACCAGCACCATGACCAGCACCATGACCAACACCATGACCAACACCATGACCAGCACCATGACCAACACCATGACCAACACCATGACCAGCACCATGACCAACACCATGACCAGTACCATGACCAGCACCATGACCAACACCATGACCAGCACCATGACCAGCACCATGACCAACACCATGACCAACACCATGACCAACACCATGACCAGCACCATGACCAACACCATGACCAACACCATGACCAGTACCATGACCAGTACCATGACCAGCACCATGACCAACACCATGACCAACACCATGACCAACACCATGACCCGTACCATGACATTTAACATTTACATTTAAGTCATTTAGCAGACGCTCTTATCCAGAGCGACTTACAAATTGGTGCATTCACCTTATGACATCCAGTGGAACAACCACTTTACAATAGTGCATCTAAATCTTTTAAGGGGGGGGGGGGTCAGAAGGATTACTTTATCCTATCCTAGGTATTCCTTGAAGAGGTGGGGTTTCAGGTGTCTCCGGAAGGTGGTGATTGACTCCGCTGTCCTGGCGTCGTGAGGGAGTTTGTTCCACCATTGGGGTGCCAGAGCAGCGAACAGTTTTGACTGGGCTGAGCGGGAACTGTACTTCCTCAGTGGTAGGGAGGCGAGCAGGCCAGAGGTGGATGAACGCAGTACCCTTGTTTGGGTGTAGGGCCTGATCAGAGCCTGAAGGTACTGAGGTGCCGTTCCCCTCACAGCTCCGTAGGCAAGCACCATGGTCTTGTAGCGGATGCGAGCTTCAACTGGAAGCCAGTGGAGAGAGCGGAGGAGCGGGGTGACGTGAGAGAACTTGGGAAGGTTGAACACCAGACGGGCTGCGGCGTTCTGGATGAGTTGTAGGGGTTTAATGGCACAGGCAGGGAGCCCAGCCAACAGCGAGTTGCAGTAATCCAGACGGGAGATGACAAGTGCCTGGATTAGGACCTGCGCCGCTTCCTGTGTGAGGCAGGGTCGTACTCTGCGGATGTTGTAGAGCATGAACCTACAGGAACGGGCCACCGCCTTGATGTTAGTTGAGAACGACAGGGTGTTGTCCAGGATCACGCCAAGGTTCTTAGCGCTCTGGGAGGAGGACACAATGGAGTTGTCAACCGTGATGGCGAGATCATGGAACGGGCAGTCCTTCCCCGGGAGGAAGAGCAGCTCCGTCTTGCCGAGGTTCAGCTTGAGGTGGTGGTCCGTCATCCACACTGATATGTCTGCCAGACATGCAGAGATGCGATTCGCCACCTGGTCATCAGAAGGGGGAAAGGAGAAGATTAATTGTGTGTCGTCTGCATAGCAATGATAGGAGAGACCATGTGAGGTTATGACAGAGCCAAGTGACTTGGTGTATAGCGAGAATAGGAGAGGGCCTAGAACAGAGCCCTGGGGGACACCAGTGGTGAGAGCACGTGGTGAGGAGACAGATTCTCGCCACGCCACCTGGTAGGAGCGACCTGTCAGGTAGGACGCAATCCAAGCGTGGGCCGCGCCGGAGATGCCCAACTCGGAGAGGGTGGAGAGGAGGATCTGATGGTTCACAGTATCGAAGGCAGCCGATAGGTCTAGGAGGATGAGAGCAGAGGAGAGAGAGTTAGCTTTAGCAGTGCGGAGCGCCTCCGTGATACAGAGAAGAGCAGTCTCAGTTGAATGACTAGTCTTGAAACCTGACTGATTTGGATCAAGAAGGTCATTCTGAGAGAGATAGCGGGAGAGCTGGCCAAGGACGGCACGTTCGAGAGTTTTGGAGAGAAAAGAAAGAAGGGATACTGGTCTGTAGTTGTTGACATCGGAGGGATCGAGTGTAGGTTTTTTCAGCAGGGGTGCAACTCTCGCTCTCTTGAAGACGGAAGGGACGTAGCCAGCGGTCAAGGATGAGTTGATGAGTGAGGTGAGGTAAGGGAGAAGGTCTCCGGAAATGGTCTGGAGAAGAGAGGAGGGGATAGGGTCAAGCGGGCAGGTTGTTGGGCGGCCGGCCGTCACAAGACGCGAGATTTCATCTGGAGAGAGAGGGGAGAAGGAGGTCAGAGCACAGGGTAGGGCAGTGTGAGCAGAACCAGCGGTGTCGTTTGACTTAGCAAACGAGGATCGGATGTCGTCGACCTTCTTTTCAAAATGGTTGACGAAGTCATCTGCAGAGAGGGAGGAGGGGGGAGGAGGGGGAGGAGGATTCAGGAGGGAGGAGAAGGTGGCAAAGAGCTTCCTAGGGTTAGAGGCAGATGCTTGGAATTTAGAGTGGTAGAAAGTGGCTTTAGCAGCAGAGACAGAAGAGGAAAATGTAGAGAGGAGGGAGTGAAAGGATGCCAGGTCCGCAGGGAGGCGAGTTTTCCTCCATTTCCGCTCGGCTGCCCGGAGCCCTGTTCTGTGAGCTCGCAATGAGTCGTCGAGCCACGGAGCAGGAGGGGAGGACCGAGCCGGCCTGGAGGATAGGGGACATAGAGAGTCAAAGGATGCAGAAAGGGAGGAGAGGAGGGTTGAGGAGGCAGAATCAGGAGATAGGTTGGAGAAGGTTTGAGCAGAGGGAAGAGATGATAGGATGGAAGAGGAGAGAGTAGCGGGGGAGAGAGAGCGAAGGTTGGGACGGCGCGATACCATCCGAGTAGGGGCAGTGTGGGAAGTGATGGATGAGAGCGAGAGGGAAAAGGATACAAGGTAGTGGTCGGAGACTTGGAGGGGAGTTGCAATGAGGTTAGTGGAAGAACAGCATCTAGTAAAGATGAGGTCGAGCGTATTGCCTGCCTTGTGAGTAGGGGGGGAAGGTGAGAGGGTGAGGTCAAAAGAGGAGAGGAGTGGAAAGAAGGAGGCAGAGAGGAATGAGTCAAAGGTAGACGTGGGGAGGTTAAAGTCACCCAGAACTGTGAGAGGTGAGCCGTCCTCAGGAAAGGAGCTTATCAGGGCATCAAGCTCATTGATGAACTCTCCAAGGGAACCTGGAGGGCGATAAATGATAAGGATGTTAAGCTTGAAAGGGCTGGTAACTGTGACAGCATGGAATTCAAAGGAGGCGATAGACAGATGGGTAAGGGGAGAAAGGGAGAAAGACCACTTGGGAGAGATGAGGATCCCGGTGCCGCCACCCCGCTGACCAGAAGCTCTCGGGGTGTGCGAGAACACGTGGGCAGACGAGGAGAGAGCAGTAGGAGTAGCAGTGTTATCTGTGGTGATCCATGTTTCCGTCAGTGCCAAGAAGTCGAGGGACTGGAGGGAAGCATAGGCTGAGATGAACTCTGCCTTGTTGGCCGCAGATCGGCAGTTCCAGAGGCTGCCGGAGACCTGGGACTCCACGTGGGTGGTGCGCGCTGGGACCACCAGGTTAGGGTGGCCGCGGCCACGCGGTGTGAAGCGTTTGTATGGTCTGTGCAGAGAGGAGAGAACAGGGATAGACAGACACATAGTTGACAGGCTACAGAAGAGGCTACGCTAATGCAAAGGAGATTGGAATGACACGTGAACTACACGTCTCGAATGTTCAGAAAGTTAAGCTTGCGTTGCAGAAATCTTATTGACCAAAATTATTAAAATGATACAGTACTGCGGAAGTGGGCTAGCTAGCAGTGGCTGCGTTGTTGACTTTGACCCGTACCATGACCAACACCATGACCAGCACCATGACCAGCACCATGACCAGCACCATGACCAACACCATGACCAACACCATGACCAGCACCATGACCAGCACCATGACCAACACCATGACCAGTACCATGACCAACACCATGACCAGCACCATGACCAACACCATGACCAACACCATGACCAGCACCAGGACCAACACCATGACCAGCACCATGACCAACACCATGACCAGTACCATGACCAGTACCATGGCCAACACCATGACTGCACCATGACAAGAACCATGACCAGCACCATGACCAACACCATGACCAACACCATGACCAGTACCATGACCAACACCATGACCAGCACCATGACCAGCACCATGACCAGCACCATGACCAACACCATGACCAACACCATGACCAGCACCATGACCAGTACCATGACCAGTACCATGACCAGCACCATGACCAACACCATGACCAACACCATGACCAACACCATGACCAGCACCATGACCAGCACCATGACCAGCACCATGACCAACACCATGACCAACACCATGACCAACACCATGACCAGCACCTCAGAGCGACAGAAAAGCATGAAACTATTCATAACATGTTATTCGTATGTACTGGCTCTTTAACCCTTTACACTGTCTGTATGGATAGTGATAAATATAAATGTTTTTTCTTGGTAACAATTAATAGAGAACAGTTTGGAGATGATGGGAAAATGACTTAACGTGAGGAAACAACAGTTCACCTGACACAAGACTGGATACAAACATTACCATGTTGATTTGATGTGCAGTTTACGTTTACTTTACTTTCTTGATAACGAAATCTGGATACGGTCAGTAACACGATAAGAAGGTTCATGGGAAATGTGTGGAAGTTGCAATATAAGATTTAAAAAAACTGACAAGGGTTTTGAGTGAGAGTAACTAACTGGCGTCTCCAAGTGGCCACACACACCTCTCCAAAGTGTGCACAGTTTTCCTACGTCATTTCAATGGACTTCTATGACTCGAAGAAGAGTCTTTAATTATAAGGTGCTTTTTCTGAGCTCTCCTTGCTGTGCCGGTGAGGAACTAGAGGAAGGAAGGAAACAAGGACACTTGTTGTCGTTTTATTTGGAACACAACCCTGCATCCCGGGCCTTCACACAAACGGCCCATTATGAATCCGGGTCAGGTGGGCATCATTTGAAAGCTTGTTCTATTGCCGACATGACTAGCTAATGTATAAAATACGACCTTACAGTACTAGGCTTTCACAAGGCAATTCCAAGAAACAGACCCACAACAGACACACACACACACACATATACATACACACATACAACACACACCTAATCACATATATTTTCTAAACATTCAAAAACCTCTGGGTTCTCTTCCTGGGATCCTGTGGTATCTGATTGGTTGTCTCCCCATGTTAGGACCTGGCCTTGGCCAATGATGAGAGACTCTCTCTGTATAATCGCTGTGCTGTCCACGCCCTCTCTGCTGCCTACCTCAGCCTCATCTCTCAACTCACCACCGTCCCTGCATTCTGCCAGCACATCCAAGAAGTAAGTGTGTGTGTGTGTGTGTGTGTGTGTGTGTGTGTGTGTGTGTGTGTGTGTGTGTGTGTGTGTGTGTGTGTGTGTGTGTGTGTGTGTGTGTGTGTGTGTGTGTGTGTGTGTGTGTGTTCATGCTGCCGTGTCCTCCCTCCCTAGGTGATAGAGCTGAGACAGAAGGAGGTACCCTACCTGCTGCCTGAAGACATCTTTATTGAAAACCCCAGGTACACATTCTGTAGACAAACGTACACACACACACACAGACACACCTACTGTATACGGTAAAACTTAAAATAAACGCAGTCTCAAATAGCAGCCTGTGCTTTTTATTAACCAGGCAACGACTCACATTTCAGCAAATAAACGTCTGTTTCAAATAAACGACTGTTTCAAATGAACGGCTGTTTCAAATAAACGACTGTTTCAAATGAACGACTGTTTCAAATAAACGACTGTTTCAAATAAACGACTGTTTCAAATAAACGACTGATTCAAATAAACGACTGTTTCAAATAAACGACTGTTTCAAATAAACGACTGATTCAAATAAACGACTGTTTCAAATAAACGACTGTTTCAAATAAACGACTGTTTCAAATAAACGACTGTTTCAAATAAACGACTGATTCAAATAAACGACTGATTCAAATAAACGACTGTTTCAAATAAACGACTGATTCAAATAAACGACTGTTTCAAATAAACGACTATTTCAAATAAACGACTGTTTCAAATAAACGACTGTTTCAAATAAACGACTGTTTCAAATAAACGTCTGTTTCTAATTAACGCCCGGTCTAAATGAATTGTTCTTTAGTTTACCGTGATTTACCATAACCTGTTTACAAGGTTTAATGTTTAATTTGTTACATTAAATAATTCAGAACTGACTTGGAAACAATTGTCAGTCATTTGTTTTTATAGCCAATATGAAACTGCTGGGCATTGGCTGCTAACAGCTGAGCTGCTAGCAGCCAAGCTGCTAGATAGTACAGACCCCCAAAGAGAGTACAGACCCCGAACGGGAGTACAGACCCGCAACGGGAGTACAGACCCCCAACGGGAGTACAGACCCCGAACAGGAGTACAGACCCCGAACAGAAGTACAGACCCCCAACCGGAGTACATACCCCCAATGAGAGTATAGACCCCCAAAGAGAGTACAGACCCCCAAAGAGAGTACAGACCCCCAATGGGAGTACAGACCCCCAAAGAGAGTACAGACCCCGAACGGGAGTACAGACCCGCAACGGGAGTACAGACTCTCAACGGGAGTACAGACCCCGAACAGGAGTACAGACCCCGAACAGAAGTACAGACCCCCAAAGAGAGTACAGACCCCGAACAGAAGTACAGACCCCCAATGAGAGTACAGACCCCGAACAGAAGTACAGACCCCCAACGGGAGTACAGACCCCCAACGGGAGTACAGACCCCCAACGGGAGTACAGACCACCAATGAGAGTACAGACCCCCAATGGGAGTACAGACCCCCAAAGAGAGTACAGACCCCCAAAGAGAGTACAGACCCGCAACGGGAGTACAGACCCTCAACAGGAGTACAGACCCCGAACAGGAGTACAGACCCCGAACAGGAGTACAGACCACGAACAGAAGTACAGACCCCGAACAGAAGTACAGACCCCCAAAGAGAGTACAGACCCCGAACAGAAGTACAGACCCCCAATGGGAGTACAGACCCCCAAAGAGAGTACAGACCCCCAAAGAGAGTACAGACCCGCAACGG
Source organism: Salvelinus alpinus (assembly GCF_045679555.1). Lineage (NCBI taxonomy): Eukaryota > Metazoa > Chordata > Actinopteri > Salmoniformes > Salmonidae > Salvelinus > Salvelinus alpinus. Next base: position 40,571,490 of record NC_092110.1, on the reverse strand, counting down.
GAGTACAGACCCTCAACAGGAGTACAGACCCCGAACAGGAGTACAGACCCCGAACAGGAGTACAGACCCCGAACAGAAGTACAGACCCCGAACAGAAGTACAGACCCCGAACAGAAGTACAGACCCCGAACAGGAGTACAGACCCCGAACAGAAGTACAGACCCCGAACAGGAGTACAGACCCCGAACAGAAGTACAGACCCCAAACGTGAATACAGACCCCCAGAAATCAGCCAATCGCCTTCTAGTGGCCAAAGCAAGAACTGCCGGTAATGAGGAGAATAATTATTCAGTCAAGGAAGTATTTAAAAAAATAAATAGAGTCATACTAAGACACAAGAAACGTGACACAGTGTGTAAATGATAACCCATTAGTGCAGGAAATGTATTAAGATACTGGAAGTGAATGCTGGAAATAAACAATTGCAAATGAGCAAAAGCTGTGTTCGTTAAGAAAATAGACACCCGGCTCAAATAGAAATCTGTCTCTAATAAACACCTGTGGTATATTGTGATTTAATATAAATGCCCGTGCTACTCATTAAGTTTTACGGTAACTAAGTCCTCCAACAAATGCTGCTCTTTGAAATAAAACATCTGCATCACGTGCCAGCATCCAACACATTTCACAGTTCAAGCAAATCTCACTGTGCTGTAATAATGTTGATGATAATGCTAATGCTAATTATGACGCTAATGCTAATGCTAATCATAACGCTAATGCTAATTATAACGCTAATGCTAATGCTAATCATAACGCTAATGCTAATTATAACGCTAATGCTAATGCTAATCATAACGCTAATGCTAATTATAACGCTAATGCTAATGCTAATCATAACGCTAATGCTAATCATAATGCTAATGCTAATGATAATGTGTGTTCCCAGAGTTCCAGAGTCTCTAGAGCGAGTGGAGGGAGAGGTGTTGTTCCAGCAGTTTCAGATCGCTGAGGTGCTGGGAGGAAGTGGCTACAACATAGACATCCTGAACACACCGTTCACACCCCAGATCACAGGTACACACACACACACACACGCACGCACGCACGCACGCACGCACACACACACACACACACACACAAACACCATAGCAGACAGCTGTATGTGTCACACCGTAGCAGACAGCTGTATGTATCACACCGTAGCAGACAGCTGTATGTATCACACCGTAGCAGACAGCTGTATGTATCACACCGTAGCAGACAGCTGTATGTATCACACCGTAGCAGACAGCTGTATGTATCACACCGTAGCAGACAGCTGTATGTATCACACCGTAGCAGACAGCTGTATGTGTCACACCGTAGCAGACAGCTGTATGTATCACACCGTAGCAGACAGCTGTATGTATCACACCGTAGCAGACAGCTGTATGTGTCTCACCGTAGCAGACAGCTGTATGTATCACACCGTAGCAGACAGCTGTATGTATCACACCGTAGCAGACAGCTGTATGTGTCACACCGTAGCAGACAGCTGTATGTATCACACCGTAGCAGACAGCTGTATGTGTCACACCGTAGCAGACAGCTGTATGTATCACACCGTAGCAGACAGCTGTATGTATCACACCGTAGCAGACAGCTGTATGTATCACACCGTAGCAGACAGCTGTATGTATCACACCGTAGCAGACAGCTGTATGTATCACACCGTAGCAGACAGCTGTATGTATCACACCGTAGCAGACAGCTGTATGTGTCACACCGTAGCAGACAGCTGTATGTATCACACCGTAGCAGACAGCTGTATGTATCACACCGTAGCAGACAGCTGTATGTGTCACACCGTAGCAGACAGCTGTATGTATCACACCGTAGCAGACAGCTGTATGTATCACACCGTAGCAGACAGCTGTATGTATCACACCGTAGCAGACAGCTGTATGTGTCACACCGTAGCAGACAGCTGTATGTATCACACCGTAGCAGACAGCTGTATGTATCACACCGTAGCAGACAGCTGTATGTGTCACACCGTAGCAGACAGCTGTATGTATCACACCGTAGCAGACAGCTGTATGTATCACACCGTAGCAGACAGCTGTATGTGTCACACCGTAGCAGACAGCTGTATGTATCACACCGTAGCAGACAGCTGTATGTATCACACCGTAGCAGACAGCTGTATGTATCACACCGTAGCAGACAGCTGTATGTATCACACCGTAGCAGACAGCTGTATGTGTCACACCGTAGCAGACAGCTGTATGTATCACACCGTAGCAGACAGCTGTATGTATCACACCGTAGCAGACAGCTGTATGTATCACACCGTAGCAGACAGCTGTATGTATCACACCGTAGCAGACAGCTGTATGTGTTTATGTGTTGTAGATGAGGATCGCCTGTTGAAGAGGAAAAGTATAGGAGACACCATCTCTCTGCAGATGGACATGGACCCACGATATAGCCCAGAGAGAGAACAGGTAGACTGTGTGTGTTCTCTCTGAGGCCAGGATTCAATCAGATCAGTGTTGTCACGCGTGAGCTGACAATTGCATAGCTTTTCATTGCTTTTGTTTAAGCAGTGTCAGAGGTGGATCTGCGTTAGGCCTGTACGAGGTCTCTGTTACAAAACCACAGCCGTCCTTACATTCCATCCGCGTTAAAAACATGTGAAATAAATTACTAGTGCTGCTATGTCATAAACCCTCAAAGTTCCAGAATGAGGTGAAAATGGCAGCCATCTTGGTCAGGGAGAAATCCAAAACCAGTCTAATTGGAATGAATGGCAGCCATGTTGGTCAGGGAGGAATCCAAACCAGTCTAATTGGAATGAATGGCAGCCATCTTGGTCAGGGAAAAATCCAAAATCAGTCTAATTGGAATGAATGGCAGCCATCTTGGTCAGGGAGAAATCCAAACCAGTCTAATTGGAATGAATGGCAGTAGAGGGATAATCCTGATTTTACTTCAACTGGAGAAAAGTAAGGCATGTGATACATTAGAAATATAAAATAGAATTATTGTCAACCTAAAATATTGTCATGTACTGTTAGTTTACACAGGTTTTATACAGCATAGATGTAAATGTCTCAATTCTTGGAAAACCGTGAGTGTTATTATACATTATGAACTGGGTGGTTCGAGCCCTGAATGCTGATTGGCTGACAGCCGTGAGTGTTATTATACATTATAAACTGGGTGGTTCGAGTCCTGAATGCTGATTGGCTGACAGCCGTGAGTGTTATTATACATTATAAACTGGGTGGTTCGAGTCCTGAATGCTGATTGGCTGACAGCCGTGAGTGTTATTATACATTATAAACTGGGTGGTTCGAGCCCTGAATGCTGATTGGCTGACAGCCGTGAGTGTTATTATATATTATAAACTGGGTGGTTCGAGCCCTGAATGCTGATTGGCTGACAGCCGTGAGTGTTATTATACATTATAAACTGGGTGGTTCGAGCCCTGAATGCTGATTGGCTGACAGCCGTGAGTGTTATTATACATTATAAACTGGGTGGTTCGAGCCCTGAATGCTGATTGGCTGACAGCCGTGAGTGTTATTATACATTATGAACTGGGTGGTTCGAGCCCTGAATGCTGATTGGCTGACAGCCGTGAGTGTTGTTATACATTATAAACTGGGTGGTTCGAGCCCTGAATGCTGATTGGCTGACAAGCCGTGAGTGTTATTATACATTATAAACTGGGTGGTTCGAGCCCTGAATGCTGATTGGCTGACAAGCCGTGAGTGTTATTGTACGATATCTTCCTTGTCCAATCATCTCCCGTTGTCAGTCAGTGTCTGGCTCTGGCTTGAATGCATTTTTTGAATGTTGGCATATTCACAGTTGTTTAGAAAAAGAATATGATGAAACCATTCCTCTAAAATTGACTGGCTAGCCAGGTAACAAACATACAGTGTATTTAAAGTCTTCAAAATTCATAATTGTTCACAATATCTTATCTCAGCACTGTCTGACCATGGTTGACCAACTCCCTTAACAAAATGTCTGACCTTGTCACGCCCTGACCGTAGAGATCTTTCTATTCTCTATGTTTGGTTGGTCAGGGTGTGACTCGGGTGGGAAACTCTATGTTCTTTATTTCTATGTTTTGGCCTGGGTATGGTTCTCAATCAGGGACAGCTGTCTATCGTTGTCTCTGATTGGGAATCATACTTAGGCAGCCTGTTTTGCCACCTTAGTTTTGTGGGATGTTGTTTTTTTGTTAGCTCTGTGAAGCCTACAGAACGTGACGTTCGTTAATCTTTTGTTGTTTTTGTTTGGGTGTTCTGAGTGAATAAAGAATCATGAACACGTACCACGCTGCACCTTGGTCCACTTCTTCCGACGGGCGTTACAGACCTTTTATATCGTCATAACAAGGTTCATGTCCATTCTAGTATTGTAATTTCTATGACAACTCAAATGTTTATTAATAATTAAACAAAAATAATAGTGATTTATATCAGCCTAATCGCGTGGTGAAGATTATATCACACATTCCAGTGTTGGAACTTGATTTCACAGCTCGAACACATCTACACCTCCGACACCGCAAAAACACATCTACACCCCCGACACCGCAAAAACACATCTACACCCCCGACACCGCAAAAACACATCTACACCCCCGACACCGCAAAAACACATCTACACCCCCGACACCGCAAAAACACATCTACACCTCCGACACCGCAAAAACACATCTACACCTCAGACACCGCAAAAACACATCTACACCCCCGACACCGCCAAAACACATCTACACCTCCGACACCGCCAAAACACATCTACACCTCCGACACTGCCAAAACACATCTACACCTCCGACACTGCCAAAACACATCTACACCTCCGACACTGCAAAAACACATCTACACCTCCGACACCGCCAAAACACATCTACACCTCCGACACCGCCAAAACACATCTACACCTCCGACACCGCCAAAACACATCTACACCCCCGACACCGCCAAAACACATCTACACCTCCGACACCGCCAAAACACATCTACACCTCCGACACCGCCAAAACACATCTACACCTCCGACACCGCAAAAACACATCTACACCTCCGACACCGCCAAAACACATCTACACCTCCGACACTGCCAAAACACATCTACACCTCCGACACCGCCAAAACATGAGCAATGAACAGCTATGAGTTTGTGGGCTAGCACGGATTGAATCCCGGCCTAACTCTCTCATTACCATCCTTGTTGTCCACGGATTGAATCCCGGCCTAACTCTCTCATTACCATCCTTGTTGTTCACGGATTGAATCCCGGCCTAACTCTCTCATTACCATCCTTGTTGTCCACAGAAGTCTCCAGCAGAGCAGATCACCTTTGAGACTCTGAAGAATGCCATCGGTAAGATTGACACACACACACACACACACACACACACACACACACACACACACACACACACACACACACACACACACACACACACACACACACACACACACACACACACACACACACACACACACACACACACACACACACACACACACACCAACCACCAACAACAACCACATAGTGAATACTACAAGTCTTATTGCTTTAAATAAAAGCACATTTTAATCTCTGTCTTTCAAAACATATCGTCTTTCAAAACATATCGTCTTTCAAAACATATCGTCTTTCAAAACATATCGTCTTTCAAAACATATCGTCTTTCAAAACATATCGTCTTTCAAAACATATTGTTTTTCAAAACATATCGTCTTTCAAAACATATCGTCTTTCAAAACATATCGTCTTTCAAAACATATCGTCTTTCAAAACATATCGTCTTTCAAAACATATCGTCTTTCAAAACATATCGTCTTTCAAAACATATCGTCTTTCAAAACATATTGTTTTTCAAAACATATCGTCTTTCAAAACATATCGTCTTTCAAAACATATCGTCTTTCAAAACATATCGTCTTTCAAAACAAATTGTTTTTCAAAACAAATTGTCTTTCAAAACCTATGATTGTTTTCAGATGTTTTGAAAGACAATAACCCCCTGCCCCACCCCACTCTCTCTCTGTCTCAGTGGATAGTGTGAATGGTGAAGAGCAGGAGAGGGAGAAGAGGAGACTGGTGGTAGAGAGGTTTCAGACCGCCCCCTTCGAGGAGATCGCCGCCCACTGTGGGGCCAAGGTGAGTCTTGACCCCTGACCTTTAACCCCTGACCTAGAATGAAATAGAATGGCTCTGTTTTCTGGGCTCCTGACCAGTCTATTTTGTGTGTGTCATTTTTTAGCTCCTTTTAACTTTTTTTGTACATGTTTCCGCCATCATTTCATCTATATTCTTTGTAGCTGTCTATTTACCACCACAAACCGACATTGCCACTAAGACAGTACTCAACGAGCTGTATAAGGCCATAGGCAAACAATACATTGCTGATCTAGAGACAGTGCTTCTAGTAGCTGGGGACTTTAATGCAGGAAAACGAAGGTCAATGCCACAGATGTCACACGTTTTGAGGAAGCGTGCGATTGGCATGCTGACCTCAGGAATGTACAGCAGAGCTGTTTGCCCAGGGAGAATTTAATGTTAATGAGTAATTTCTCTACCATAAACTAAATCCAATGTCATTTTAGAGAATTTTTCAGTACGTCCAACTGGCCTCACAACCACAGACCACGTGTATGGTGTTGTGTGGGCAAGTGGTTTGCTGATGTCAACGTTGTGAACAGAGTTCCCCATGGTGGCGGTGTGGTAATGGTATGGCATAAGCTACAGACAATGAAATCAATTGCATTTTATCGATGGCAATTAGAATTCACAGAGATACTGTGATGAGATCCTGAGGTCCATTGTTGTACCATTCATCCGCCGCCATCACCTCATGTTTCAGCATGATAATGCACGGCCCCCATGTCGCAAGGATCTGTACACAATTCCTGGAAGCTGAAAATGTCTTAATTGTTTTGCGCTGACTCTCTTGCATGTACACTCACTGGACTCTATACACACACACACATACACATACACACGCACACGCACACACAGACACACAGACACACACAGACACACACAGACACGCACGCAGACACACACACAGACACACACAGACATGCACGCACGCACGCACGCACACACACACACACACACACACACACACACACACACACACACACACACACACACACACACACACACACACACACACACACACACACACACACACACACACACACATTCCTTCACACTCTTCACATGCCCTGTTTATTATCTATCAAAGTCCCTTTACCCCTGACCTACATGTACATATTACCATGACTAACCGGTACCGCTGCACATTGACTCGGTACCGGTAGCACTTGTATGTAGCTTCGTTATTGTTATTTTATTGTCACGGCCGTTGTAAGAAGTGGACCAAAGCGCAGCGTGGTGAGCGTACATATTCCTTTTATTTACAAATAACGCCGACAAAAACAATAAACAATACAAAACAACCGTGAAGCTTAAGGGCTAATTGCCACAAACAAAGTTAACTTCCCACACAGAAAGGAGGGAAAAGGGCTACCTAAGTAAGGTTCTCAATCAGAGACAACGATAGACAGCTGTCCCTGATTGAGAACCCTACCCTGCCAAAACATAGAAATACAAAATCATAGAAAACAAAAACATAGAATGCCCACCCTAAATCACACCTTGACCAAACCAAGTAGAGACATAAAAAGGCTCTCTGAGGTCAGGGCGTGACAATTATGGTCTTACTATTTTTCCTTGAGTTTATTTTTCACTTTTCTTACTTTAAAAAAAACGTATTGTGGTAAATGTTTCACTGTGAGATCTACACCTGTTATATTTGACTGACCTCTAACCTCTGAAAGTAGCCCCATGAACAAAATAATAACTGTGTGTGTGTGTGTGTGTGTGTGTGTGTGTGTGTGTGTGTGTGTGTGTGTGTGTGTGTGTGTGTGTGTGTGTGTGTGTGTGTGTGTGTGTGTGTGTGTGTGTGTGTGTGTGTGTGTGTGTGTGTGTGTATTCCAGTCCTCCCTGCTACAGAGTAAGCTGGACCAGATCTTTGAGCTGACAATCAGGCCGCCTCCCAGTCCCTCTGGCTCCGCCTCCCAAGGCCAGACCCCCATCCGCTCTGTTCCTGTCTACGAGATGAAGTTCCCTGACCTCTGTGTTTACTAGAGACACACACACACACACACCCACACACACACAGAACACTCTCACACACACCCTGACCTCTGTGTCTACTAGAGACACACACCCTAACCTCTGTGTCTACTAGAGACACACAAACTGACCTCTGTGTCTACTAGAGACACATACACACACACACACACACACACACACAGAACACTCTCACACACACCCTGACCTCTGTGTCTACTAGAGACACACACACTGACCTCTGTGTCTACTAGAGACACACACACACACACACACACACACACACACACACACACACACACACACACACACACACACACACACACACACACACACACACACACACACACACACACACACACACACACACACACCGGTCTGTATCCTGGTCTGTATCCTGGTCTGTGCCCCACTGCTGTCTCTTTCTAGTGGGGACAATCTACAGAATCCCTGTTGTCTCTCTCTAGTGGGGACAATATGTAGAATCCCTGCTGTCTCTCTCTAGTGGGGACAATATGTAGAATCCCTGCTGTCTCTCTCTAGTGGGGACAATATGTAGAATCCCTGTTGTCTCTCTCTAGTGGGGACAATATGTAGAATCCCTGTTGTCTCTCTCTAGTGGGGACAATATGCAGAATCCCTGCTGTCTCTCTCTAGTGGGGACAATATGTAGAATCCCTGTTGTCTCTCTCTAGTGGGGACAATATGTAGAATCCCTGTTGTCTCTCTCTAGTGGGGACAATATGCAGAATCCCTGCTGTCTCTCTCTAGTGGGGACAATATGTAGAATCCCTGTTGTCTCTCTCTAGTGGGGACAATATGTAGAATCCCTGTTGTCTCTCTCTAGTGGGGACAATATGCAGAATCCCTGCTGTCTCTCTCTAGTGGGGACAATATGTAGAATCCCTGCTGTCTCTCTCTAGTGGGGACAATATGTAGAATCCCTGCTGTCTCTCTCTAGTGGGGACAATATGTAGAATCCCTGTTGTCTCTCTCTAGTGGGGACAATATGCAGAATCCCTGCTGTCTCTCTCTAGTGGGGACAATATGTAGAATCCCTGTTGTCTCTCTCTAGTGGGGACAATATGTAGAATCCCTGCTGTCTCTCTCTAGTGGGGACAATATGTAGAATCCCTGTTGTCTCTCTCTAGTGGGGAAAATATGCAGAATCCCTGCTGTCTCTCTCTAGTGGGGACAATATGTAGAATCCCTGTTGTCTCTCTCTAGTGGGGAAAATATGCAGAATCCCTGCTGTCTCTCTCTAGTGGGGACAATATGTAGAATCCCTGCTGTCTCTCTCTAGTGGGGACAATATGTAGAATCCCTGTTGTCTCTCTCTAGTGGGGACAATATGCAGAATCCCTGCTGTCTCTCTCTAGTGGGGACAATATGTAGAATCCCTGTTGTCTCTCTCTAGTGGGGACAATATGTAGAATCCCTGCTGTCTCTCTCTAGTGGGGACAATATGTAGAATCCCTGTTGTCTCTCTCTAGTGGGGACAATATGTAGAATCCCTGTTGTCTCTCTCTAGTGGGGACAATATGCAGAATCCCTGCTGTCTCTCTCTAGTGGGGACAATATGTAGAATCCCTGTTGTCTCTCTCTAGTGGGGACAATATGCAGAATCCCTGCTGTCTCTCTCTAGTGGGGACAATATGTAGAATCCCTGTTGTCTCTCTCTAGTGGGGACAATATGTAGAATCCCTGTTGTCTCTCTCTAGTGGGGACAATATGCAGAATCCCTGCTGTCTCTCTCTAGTGGGGACACTATGTAGAATCCCTGCTGTCTCTCTCTAGTGGGGACAATATGTAGAATCCCTGCTGTCTCTCTCTAGTGGGGACAATATGTAGAATCCCTGCTGTCTCTCTCTAGTGGGGACAATATGTAGAATCCCTGTTGTCTCTCTCTAGTGGGGACAATATTTAGAATCCCTGCTGTCTCTCTAGTGGGGACAATATGTAGAATCCCTGCTGTCTCTCTCTAGTGGGGACAATATGCAGAATCCCTGCTGTCTCTCTCTAGTGGGGACAATATGCAGAATCCCTGCTGTCTCTCTCTAGTGGGGACAATATGTAGAATCCCTGCTGTCTCTCTCTAGTGGGGACAATATGTAGAATCCCTGCTGTCTCTCTCTAGTGGGGACAATATGTAGAATCCCTGCTGTCTCTCTAGTGGGGACAATATGTAGAATCCCTGCTGTCTCTCTAGTGGGGACAATATGTAGAATCCCTGCTGTCTCTCTAGTGGGGACAATATGCAGAATCCCTGCTGTCTCTCTCTAGTGGGGACAATATGTAGAATCCCTGTTGTCTCTCTCTAGTGGGGACAATATGTAGAATCCCTGCTGTCTCTCTCTAGTGGGGACAATATGCAGAATCCCTGCTGTCTCTCTCTAGTGGGGACAATATGTAGAATCCCTGCTGTCTCTCTAGTGGGGACAATATGTAGAATCCCTGTTGTCTCTCTCTAGTGGGGACAATATGTAGAATCCCTGCTGTCTCTCTCTAGTGGGGACAATATGTAGAATCCCTGCTGTCTCTCTCTAGTGGGGACAATATGCAGAATCCCTGCTGTCTCTCTCTAGTGGGGACAATATGTAGAATCCCTGCTGTCTCTCTCTAGTGGGGACAATATGTAGAATCCCTGTTGTCTCTCTCTAGTGGGGACAATATGTAGAATCCCTGCTGTCTCTCTCTAGTGGGGACAATATGTAGAATCCCTGCTGTCTCTCTAGTGGGGACAATATGTAGAATCCCTGTTGTCTCTCTCTAGTGGGGACAATATGTAGAATCCCTGTTGTCTCTCTCTAGTGGGGACAATATGTAGAATCCCTGTTGTCTCTCTCTAGTGGGGACAATATGTAGAATCCCTGTTGTCTCTCTCTAGTGGGGACAATATGTAGAATCCCTGCTGTCTCTCTAGTGGGGACAATATGTAGAATCCCTGTTGTCTCTCTCTAGTGGGGACAATATGTAGAATCCCTGTTGTCTCTCTCTAGTGGGGACAATATTTAGAATCCCTGTTGTCTCTCTCTAGTGGGGACAATATGTAGAATCCCTGCTGTCTCTCTCTAGTGGGGACAATATGTAGAATCCCTGCTGTCTCTCTCTAGTGGGGACAATATGTAGAATCCCTGCTGTCTCTCTCTAGTGGGGACAATATGTAGAATCCCTGCTGTCTCTCTCTAGTGGGGACAATATGTAGAATCCCTGCTGTCTCTCTAGTGGGGACAATATGTAGAATCCCTGCTGTCTCTCTCTAGTGGGGACAATATGTAGAATCCCTGTTGTCTCTCTCTAGTGGGGACAATATGTAGAATCCCTGCTGTCTCTCTAGTGGGGACAATATGTAGAATCCCTGCTGTCTCTCTAGTGGGGACAATATGTAGAATCCCTGCTGTCTCTCTAGTGGGGACAATATGTAGAATCCCTGTTGTCTCTCTCTAGTGGGGACAATATGTAGAATCCCTGTTGTCTCTCTCTAGTGGGGACAATATGTAGAATCCCTGCTGTCTCTCTCTAGTGGGGACAATATGTAGAATCCCTGTTGTCTCTCTCTAGTGGGGACAATATGTAGAATCCCTGTTGTCTCTCTCTAGTGGGGACAATATGTAGAATCCCTGTTGTCTCTCTCTAGTGGGGACAATATGTAGAATCCCTGCTGTCTCTCTCTAGTGGGGACAATATGTAGAATCCCTGTTGTCTCTCTCTAGTGGGGACAATATGTAGAATCCCTGTTGTCTCTCTCTAGTGGGGACAATATGTAGAATCCCTGTTGTCTCTCTCTAGTGGGGACAATATGTAGAATCCCTGTTGTCTCTCTCTAGTGGGGACAATATGTAGAATCCCTGTTGTCTCTCTCTAGTGGGGACAATATGTAGAATCCCTGCTGTCTCTCTCTAGTGGGGACAATATGTAGAATCCCTGCTGTCTCTCTCTAGTGGGGACAATATGTAGAATCCCTGCTGTCTCTCTCTAGTGGGGACAATATGTAGAATCCCTGTTGTCTCTCTCTAGTGGGGACAATATGTAGAATCCCTGCTGTCTCTCTCTAGTGGGGACAATATGTAGAATCTCTGCTGTCTCTCTCTAGTGGGGACAATATGTAGAATCCCTGCTGTCTCTCTCTAGTGGGGACAATATGTAGAATCCCTGCTGTCTCTCTCTAGTGGGGACAATATGTAGAATCCCTGTTGTCTCTCTCTAGTGGGGACAATATGTAGAATCCCTGTTGTCTCTCTCTAGTGGGGACAATATGTAGAATCCCTGCTGTCTCTCTAGTGGGGACAATATGTAGAATCCCTGCTGTCTCTCTAGTGGGGACAATATGTAGAATCCCCTCCATTGAAATACGAGCGGAATACCCCACCCGTCATTGCATGTATTTCCATGTTGTTGTGTGTTTGTATACAGCAATAACTCTATATAGTTCAGCAATAATGTGACACCATCAGATGATACAGAAAGTCTGTTATGTGTATGTGTGTGTGTACATACGCTGTACATTCATGTGTGTTTACTACTGAATGTGAACCAGTGACTAAAGTGAATGTTATTGAGTGTTTGACACTGTGACGCATCCATGTACTGAGGAGTGTACCACAAAAGCAGGACCACACCGTCAGCCAGATAACTTAAGTTACTAAGAAATATATATATATATATTGTTTCAATTTATAAAATGTCACTTTTAAGTCCGTCTTCAGTATGAACCACAGAAAGTTAGCCGGGTGTTTTGTTTTGATTCTGCTTTGTGACATCATCCCCCCCCTGAACTACCACTGTGTACTAATATCAATCAAACAACGGTGTCCGTATCTAATCTACTCTACTATATTCTACTCTATTCTGCTCTACTCTATTCGACTCTGTTATATTCTATTCTACTCTACTCTATTCTACACTACTTTGAACTCCTCTACTCTACGCTATTCTACCCTACTCTACTATATTCTACTCTATTCTGCTCTACTCTATTCTACTCTGTTATATTCTATTCTACTCTACTCTATTCTACTCTATTGTACTCCATTCTACTATAATTTCCTCTACTATATTCAACTCTACTCTATTCTGCTCTATTCTACTCTATTCTACTCTACTGTACTCTATTCTACTATATTTTACTCTACTCTACTATATTCTACTGCACTATATTCTGTACTATATTCTATTCTACTCTACTCTACTATATTCTATTCTACTCTACTCTATTATATTCTATTCTACTTTTCTGTTCTAATATACTCTATTATTCTCTATTATATTATATTCTACTCTACTCTATTCTACTCTGTTATATTCCACTCTACTCTATTCTTATCTACTCTAATCTACTCTACTCTATTATATTCTACTCTATTCTACTCTACTATATTCTACTCTGCTCTATTCTACTCTACTATATTCTACTCTGCTCTATTCTACTCTACTCTATTCTACTCTACTCCATTCTACTCTATTTTATTCTACTCTACTCTACTCTAATCTATTATATTCCTCTCTACTCTACTATATTCTACTCTACTATATTTTAATTTACTCTATTCTAATCTTCTCTACCCTACTCTACACTACTCTATTCTACTCTATTCTACTCTACTATATTCTACTCTATTCTACTCTATTCTACTCTACTCTATTATAATATACTCTATTATATTCTACTCTCTTCTACCCGATTATACTCTATTCTACTCTATTCTACTCGATTGTACTCTATTATATTCTACCCTATTATACTCTATTCTACTATACTCTATTCTACTTGATTCTACTCTATTCTACTCTACTCTACTATATTCTACTCTACTCTTTTCAGGTATACTCTATTCTATTCTACTCTATTCTACTATACTCTATTCTATTCCACTCTACTCTATTATATTATACTCTATTCTACACTTCTCTATTCTACTCTATTCTACACTACCCCACTCTATTCTATTCTACTCTACTCTGCTATATTGTACTCTATTCTATTCTACGCTACTTTTCTCTACTCTACTATGTTCTACTCTACTCTATTCTATTCTACTCTATTATATTATACTCTACTCTATTCTACTCTACACTACTCTATTCTACTCCATTCTACTCTACTCTATTCTACTCTACTCTATTCTACTCTTCTACTTTACTCTATTCTATTCTACTCATCTACTCTATTATATTCTACTCTGCTCTTCTTTATTCTACTCTATTGTGTTATATTCTATTCTATTATATTCTACTCTACTATATTGTACTCTACTCTATTATATTCTACTCTATTCTACTCGTTTCTACTATATTCTATTCTATTATACTCTACTATATTATATTCTACTCTATTATATTCTACTCTACTCTACTTTTTCTACTCTATTCTATTATATTTTAGTCTTTTCTATTATATTCTACTCTATTCTACTATTTTCTACTCTATTCTACTCTTTTCTATTCTACTCTATTCTCTTCTACTCTACTCACTGTGTCAGTGTAATCTCTGTTTCCAGTAATATTCTGAATGTCAATATTTAATCAAACTCTGAAAACAGAATCCTGTCAAACAAGACTTGCAGAGTGATGCTGTGACGTCTTGTTTGAGATCTGATACTGATGCTCTGATGTTTTGTTCTCTGTCTGTGTGTGTGTGTGTGTGTGTGTGTGTGTGTGTGTGTGTGTGTGTGTGTGTGTGTGTGTGTGTGTGTGTGTGTGTGTGTGTGTGTGTGTGTGTGTGTGTGTGAAAGGCAAAGTGTCTCTTTCACTACATCTGTTGTAGTTGTTATACTGAAACCAATCTAGTCACAATATTCATGACAAATCATAACAAAATCATTGATTTGTTCTAGTTGATGAATATTGGTGATGGTGTGTGATTAAATGATTTTGTCCCTTGGTATTATCGTGATCATGCATTGAAACGTATTGTTCTGTTATTGGACCTCTGTGTATGTCCCTACCAGTCGCATGGCGGCATTGGTTTGTACACCTGTCTGTTAAAGTATGGTGTGTGTGTGTGTTGTCTTACTCTTCCCTGACTCTGTGCTGTTATGTCTAATTGTTTCTCTCTGTCACTGCTGTACATAGAATAATGAATATACAATTAAAATATAGAATTTTAACAGATGTGTGTTTGTGTGTGTGTGTGTGTGTGTTTGTGTGTTTGTGTGTGTGTGTGTGTGTGTGTGTGTGTGTGTGTGTGTGTGTGTGTGTGTGTGTGTGTGTGTGTGTGTGTGTGTGTGTGTGTGTGTGTGTGTGTGTGTGTGTGTGTGTGTGTGTCAGTAAATGAAAGCCGCTAGACTGTGGTTGCTTGCAATAAAAAAAGTATTGTTGAATCAGGGGTTGGAACCAGTTCAGGGAACAGAACTGAAAAATAACAGCATTTTTGGAGGAAAGGAAGCAGAACCATTTTTGTCAAATCTTTTTAAAAAACAATGAACTATTATTGATCATTTTTTGGGGCAGAGTAAATTTAAGAGCTATTTTGTAAAACTGTTGATTTCATGTGTAAAAGAATTTACGAAAAGGAACTACATGAATCGTTACTTGTTTTGGGTTGGAACCGGTTCAGAACTTTCTTTTGTTGTCGGAACACTGGAACGGAACAAAAATAAATAATAGAGGTTCTGTTCGTAATGGAACGATTGGAAAATTATTTCAGTTCCATCCCCTGGTTGGAATATTTCATTTATCATTTACAAAAATATTACATTCCAATAAATAATGAAATCATCACTCAGTGACAACAGCATGGTTCTGTACAGAGTTAGGATTTATTGGAGACAAAATTACAGTATTAGCTAACATCATCGCTACATCAGAGGACAGTGCTTTTAGCCAATCACAAAACATGTCTGTCTCCTAATGGCAAATCAAATGAGAGCTTACTGGCTCTAAGTCCTACAGTGACTTTCTCTTCCTCCCTCAACCCTGGAAATTGTATTTCCTCTCCCCCAATGCCCTCTTGTCTTCCTCCCTCCCTTTTTCCTCCCTCCCTCACTGCTCTCTCTTCTGCTGTCCGTCTTTGATAATGACGTTTTTGAACAGTGTGAGCAGTGGTTTCTGGCTACGTTCGTCCCAGCTTTTCATGAACCCTCCATAGCGCTTACTGGCGGGCGGTCCGTTCCAGCGGAAGTGGTTCATCTTGTACGAGCCGTCTTTCTTCTCCTGAAGACTAAACACCCCCCCCAGGCCCTCTGCCTCGCCCCCCTCCTCAGTCCCAGCCTCCAGGGAGGGGTACATGCCATCGTCGGTGCCCAGCTCTCGTCTCATCTCGCTGGGAAAGGCCTCGGAGGACTCCTCCTCCACACCGTTGGTGTAGACCTTCACCGGCCGGCGCTTACGGCCCACAGGCTTCCCCCAGCGGAAGTGTTCCATGGAGTAGGAACGCTTAGCCTGTGGGGGGGCGCTGTTCTGCTGCTCCGAGGGGTACAGGGGGGAGGATGGGGAGAGGAGCGACAGAGGTAAGTAGGGGGGAGGAGAGTCAGAGTCAGAGGGGGACGAGGGTTGGAGATGCACCTTGACGGGGTAGATGGGAGATTTGGCGGTGAGGTCAGAACGACAGAGCTGGATACACTCCTGGGAGGAGGAGGGAGAGGAGGAAGAGGGGAGGAAGGAGAGGAGAGGGAGAGGAAGGAGAGGAGAGGAGGGAGAGGAGAGGAGAGGAAGGAGAGGAGATGGGAGGGAGAGGAGAGGAAAGAGAGGGGGGAGAGAGAGGAGGAAGAGGAGAGAGGAGAGGTTAGGTGTGTAGCAGTAAAATAACACTCAGTCGTAACATCTCTCTTACATACTTGAGCTCACAACATTTGGAAAACATTCTGCTCTTTCTTTGCAATGTTTCTAGCTCACCAGGATGTTGTTTTCAGAGCTGAGGTCATAACAGCGAGGGTTCTCCCAGCACTGACCTTTCACCCCTCTGACCACGCCCACCACGGCCACAGCCAATAACCACGCAGGACACAGCATCTTCACCTTGCACACACACAGAACACAGTTATACACACACTCACGGCATGATGCGGCTAAACTACACTCTCAGAAAAAATAGAGAGGGATATGTAGCATCATTTGTCCCTGTAGGAGAACCCCCTGAAAACGGGTGAAGATAGAACCATTTCCGGGTCAGATGGACCCATGGAACCCACCTGGGTTCAAAAGAAGCTTGGTTCCAACTAGAACCTGTAAAAGGATGCTATTTTGGAACTAGAAACAGTTCTATCTGATCTTAAACATTTATATCTGGAGAAATGAATTCTCAGAGAGTTCCCCTACAGGGACACATGGAGCCACATACAGTCCACAACACTCTGTAAGGAAGCAGCATAGGTGGAGTTTACTGCCGTAATCGACTTCTGGACGTCGTCATTAATTGAAGGATTGCAGATGAGGGTGACAACATTTCTTAACTCACGACTCAATGACACTTTATATTTTCCCTAAAAAGGTGTTACTGATGGACTGATTGACGGACGGATGGACTGACTGATTGACGGACTGACGGACGGACGTACGGACTGATTGACGGACGGACGGACGGACGGACTGATTGACGGACGGACGTACTGACTGACGGACGAACTATGAGCTAACACCACTTTTCACACTTTTTTCAGTGAACAAGTAAAGAATATATAACATCAATTATAAAACCCCATTGCAGCAGAGGATTAGATGTGATTTAGTGAAGCAATGAGAATTTTGTAAAATGATCATGTTAATTAATGGCAATAATTTTAAAGAACTATATAATTATATAATTTGAATTATCATTACAACATAAATAATTACTAGATAATTAGAAATACAAACTTTAGAATTCAGTATTCTGTTTATAATAATTCTCAAATCTAAAGAATATTAATCTGATGTCACCAACCTGTCGCCAAAGCTTCTTTCTCTCTTCTCTCTCTTCTTTCCTCCAACCAGTCTATCACTTTTCTCTTCCGAGGAGTTGTCCTCTTAAGTGTCTGCGCTGTTGTCCGTCTGTGTGTCCGAGAGTGTGTGTGTCTGAGAGTGTGTGTGTCTCTCTGTCTCTGGCCCTCTCTTTTATACCTGAGTGACGGTGGTTCTCAAGGCCACCCAGAGCCACGGGTTACCCCCCCCCCCCCACCCCCACCACAGCCCTTAAGAAAAGAAAGCCACACACACACACACACCAGAGGGATTAAGTGTGTACACCTGATGAGCGTCCAACGCATAACAAACAGCATAACAAACGTCCAGTTAGGGACATGAACGTCAACGGAGTGAACAGGTGGATTATCGAGGGTCTGCCATGCCGTCAGCAGAGGACGCTTCTGTCGTCTGTATGGTGAAGGTGTGGAGTTACTCTGGTCTGTGTGTTGTCCAGGGGCTCTGACTGACATCTGGTTGCTGGCTGGCTCTTTTGTCTACTGGATTTAACACCCGTCACCTGTCTGGATTAACACCTTTTAAGAGGCTGTGTCAATTCTGGGTCCATACATGTTAGGAGGAAGATATGAAGACATGCTAGGAGCAGGAATAGATGCTAAAAACCTGCGAAATCGTGATTTTGTCTAAATAACCAGTGACGAAAAAAAACCAAACACCAGATCTACTGCTGGTCGTTAGCTATCGGGGGCCCCTTAGTATAAAGACAGATCAATAGTGGCGTTTATGTTGACAGAGTCTGTCCACCAGAGATTAGAGGCTGTGTGACAGACAGGATGGAGTGACTGGAGGTTGGAGGGAGGAGAGAATAGGAGGTTGGCAAGATGGTGATGACCTCTGTTGACCTCCTCTTATCACTGCTCCGGCCATTCAACAGGGACGTGCTCTCTCTGTCAGCGGCCGTTCACATTCAATTCACACACACACACACACACACACACACACACACACACACACACACACACACACACACACACACACACACACACACACACACACACACACACACACACACACACACACACACACACACACACACACACACACACACACACACACACACACACACACACACAAACAGGGTTCATTCAATAGGAAACTGCTGGTGACAAGGTCTCAGAGTGTCTAACTTCATTCTAATTCTAGTAGTGGACAAGAGAATATCCATTAGTCCACAGATCTGACCTTGGCTTGTTGTGTACGGGCCTGCGGATTGACACACACACACACACACACACACACACACACACACACACACACACACACACACACACACACACACACACACACACACACACACACACACACACACACACACACACACACACACACACACACACACACAGGGTTCATTCAATAGGAAACTGCTGGTGACAAGGTCTCAGAGTGTCTAACTTCATTCTAATTCTAGTAGTGGACAAGAGAATATCCATTAGTCCACAGATCTGACCTTGGCTTGTTGTGTACGGGCCTGCGGATTGACACACACACACACACATTGGGGGCTCAAAGAGCTTTAATGGTTTGTGGAGTGGAGGAGGCATTTAGTGAATGACCTCATTGATGGAAACACACAGGTACACTCTGAACGTCTCCTCTTAGATGGAACAGTTTATTGACAGAGTTTCCCCTTATGACAAAAATGTGAAGAAAAAACAACAATATCATTGGCTTGAATGCAATCGTCTTACATTCATTGTTATCATCTCTGATCATCTCTGACAGGGAAGATGTAATGGAAACAGGAGGACAGGACATCATGTTGGACATTGTATCTACATAAAGACAACACTCCCAATCATGCCGTGTTCTGGTCACCTGGCGGGGGGGGGGGGGGGGTGGGGGGGGGAGCAGTGAAGAGTTTAAAACCAGACTAGGGGTGAATCTCGATTGCATCTCCTAGATTCCTCTGATCATGTTTCCTCCACTCCTTCTCAAAATGAATTGGAAGAGAAGATCAGAGGGGAGGACATCTTGGATTTTCTCCTCCAATGGAGAAACAGTACTTCCGGCGCCGACCAAGATGGCCGCCTCGCTTCGCGTTCCTTAGAAAATATGCAGTATTTTGTTTTTTTATGTGTTATTCCTTACATTGGTACCCCAGGTAATCTTAGGTTTCATTACATACAGTCGGGAGGAACTACTGAATATAGGATTAACGTCAACTCACCATCGTTCCTACCAGGAATATGACTTTCCCGAAACGGATCCAGTGTTTTGCCTTCCACCCAATACAATGGATCTGATCCCAGCCGGCGACCCTATGCGACGCCGTAAAAGGGGCAAACGTAGCGGTCTCCTGGTCAGGCTTCGGAGACGGGCACATTGCGCTCCACTCCCTAGCATACTACTCGCCAATGTCCAGTCTCTTGACAATAAGGTTGATGAAATCCGAGCACGGGTAACATTCCAGAGAGACATCAGGGATTGCAACGTTCTCTGCTTCACGGAAACATGGCTAACTCAAGAGACGCTAACGGAGTCGGTGCAGCCAGCTGGTTTCTTCACGCATCGCGCCGACAGAAACATACATCTTTCTGGTAAGAAGAGGGGCGGGGGTGTATGCCTTATGATTAACGAGACGTGGTGTGATCATAACAACATACAGGAACTCAAGTCATTCTGTTCACCTGATCTAGAACTCCTCACAATCAAATGTCGACCGCATTATCTACCAAGGGAATTCTCTTCGATTATAATCACAGCCGTATATATTCCCCCCCAAGCAGACACATCGATGGCCCTGAACGAACTTTATCTGACTCTTTGTAAACTGGAAACCACACACCCTGAGGCTGCATTCATCGTAGCTGGGGATTTTAACAAGGCTAATCTAAAAACAAAACTCCCTAAATTCTATCAGCATATCGATTGTGCTACCAGGGCTGGTAAAACCTTGGATCATTGTTACACTAACTTCCGCGACGCATATAAGGCCCTCCCCCGCCCTCCTTTCGGAAAAGCTGACCACGACTCCATTTTGTTGCTTCCAGCCTACAAACAGAAACTAAAACAACAAGCTCCCGCGCTCAGGTCTGTTCAACGCTGGTCCGACCAATCTGATTCCACGCTTCAAGACTGCTTCGATCACGCGGATTGGAATATGTTCCGCATTGCGTCCAACAACAACATTGACGAATATGCTGATTCGGTGAGCGAGTTCATTAGGAAGTGCATTGACGATGTCGTACCCACAGCAACAATTAAAACATTCCCAAACCAGAAACCGTGGATTGACGGCAGCATTCGCGTGAAACTGAAAGCGCAAACCACTGCTTTTAACCAGGGCAAGGTGACCGGAAACATGACCGAATACAAACAGTGTAGCTATTCTCTCCGCAAGGCAATCAAACAAGCTAAGTCCCAGTACAGAGACAAAATAGAGTCGCAATTCAACAGCTCAGACACAAGAGGTATGTGGCAGGGTCTACAGTCAATCACGGATTACAAAAAGAAAACCAGCCCCGTCGCGGACCAGGATGTCTTGCTCCCAGACAGGCTAAATAACTTTTTTGCTCGCTTTGAGGACAATACTGACACGGCCCGCTACCAAAACCTGCGGGCTCTCCTTCACTGCAGCCGAGGTGAGTAAAACATTTAAACGTGTTAACCCTCGCAAGGCTGCAGGCCCAGACGGCATTCCCAGCCGCGTCCTCAGAGCATGCGCAGACCAGCTGGCTGGTGTGTTTACGGACATATTCAATCAATCGCTATCCCAGTCTGCTGTTCCCACATGCTTCAAGAGGGCCACCATTGTTCCTGTTCCCAAGAAAGCTAAGGTAACTGAGCTAAACGACTACCGCCCCGTAGCACTCACTTCCGTCATCATGAAGTGCTTTGAGAGACTAGTCAAGGACCATATCACCTCCACCCTACCGGACACCCTAGACCCACTCCAATTTGCTTACCGACCCAATAGGTCCACAGACGACGCAATCGCCATCACACTGCACACTGCCCTAACCCATCTGGACAAGAGGAATACCTATGTGAGAATGCTGTTCATCGACTACAGCTCAGCATTTAACACCATAGTACCCTCCAAACTCGTCATCAAGCTCGAGACCCTGGGTCTCGACCCCGCCCTGTGCAACTGGGTCCTGGACTTCCTGACGGGCCGCCCCCAGGTGGTGAGGGTAGGTAACAACATCTCCACCCCGCTGATCCTCAACACTGGGGCCCCACAAGGGTGCGTTCTGAGCCCTCTCCTGTACTCCCTGTTCACCCACGACTGCGTGGCCATGCACGCCTCCAACTCAATCATCAAGTTTGCGGATGACACTACAGTGGTAGGCTTGATTACCAACAACGACGAGACGGCCTACAGGGAGGAGGTGAGGGCCCTCGGAGTGTGGTGTCAGGAAAATAACCTCACACTCAACGTCAACAAAACAAAGGAGATGATTGTGGACTTCAGGAAACAGCAGAGGGAGCACCCCCCTATCCACATCGACGGGTCAGTAGTGGAGAAGGTGGAAAGTTTTAAGTTCCTCGGTGTACACATCACGGACAAACTGAATTGGTCCACCCACACAGACAGCGTTGTGAAGAAGGCGCAGCAGCGCCTCTTCAACCTCAGGAGGCTGAAGAAATTCGGCTTGTCACCAAAAGCACTCACAAACTTCTACAGATGCACAATCGAGAGCATCCTGTCGGGCTGTATCACCGCCTGGTACGGCAACTGCTCCGCCCACAACCGTAAGGCTCTCCAGAGGGTAGTGAGGTCTGCAGAACGCATCACCGAGGGCAAACTACCTGCCCTCCAGGACACCTACACCACCCGATGTCACAGGAAGGCCATAAAGATCATCAAGGACAACAACCACCCAAGCCACTGCCTGTTCACCCCGCTATCATCCAGAAGGCGAGGTCAGTACAGGTGCATCAAAGCAGGGACCGAGAGACTGAAAAACAGCTTCTATCTCAAGGCCATCAGACAGTTAAACAGCCACCACTAACATTTAGCGGCCGCTGCCAACATACTGACTCAACTCCAGCCACTTTAAAAATGGGAATTGATGGAAATTATGTAAAAATGTACCACTAGCCACTTTAAACAATGCCACTTAATATAATGTTTACATACCCTACATTACCCATCTCATATGTATATACTGTACTCTATATCATCTACTGCATCTTGCCATCTTTATGTAATACATGTATCACTAGCCACTTTAAACTATGCCACTTTATGTTTACATACCCTACAGTACTCATCTCATATGTATATACTGTACTCTATACCATCTACTGCATCTTGCCTATGCCATTCTGTACCATCACTCATTCATATATCTTATGTACATATTCTTTATCCCTTTACACTTGTGTGTATAAGTTAGTAGTTGTGGAATTGTTAGGTTAGATTACTTGTTGGTTATTACTGCATTGTCGGAACTAGAAGCACAAGCATTTCGCTACACTCGCATTAACATCTGCTAACCATGTGTATGTGACCAATAAAATTTGATTTGATTTGATTTGATTTGAAGATTCACTATAATAAAGGTCAGTGGGTCATCTCTCCACCCTCATGGTCTCTGGTATAGGATCCACTGTAATACAGGTCAGTGGGTCATCTCTCTATTTCATGGTCTCTGGTATAGGATTCACTATAATAAAGGTCAGTGGGTCATCTCTCCACCCTCATGGTCTCTGGTATAGGATCCACTGTAATACAGGTCAGTGGGTCATCTCTCTATTTCATGGTCTCTGGTATAGGATTCACTGTAATAAAGGTCAGTGGGTCATCTCTCCATTTCATGGTCTCTGGTATAGGACCCATCTCTCCATGACAAAGACATTAGAACAAGCCACGTTTTAGTTCCTACAGTGCTGTTGGTGCTAGGGCCAAAAACAATATATCTCTCCATCTCTCTCTGTCTCTCGTTCCCTCTCTGTCTCTCGCCATCCCCTATCTTTCCCTCTTCCTCTCTCTCTCTCCCCCTCTCTGTCTCTCACTCCCTCTCCCCCTCAGAGGAGGCTGGTGGGAGGGGGAGTTATAGGAGGACGGGCTCATTGTAATGGCTGGAATGGAATGAATGGAACGGAGTCAAACAGGTGGTTTCCATATGTTTGATGTGTTTGATTCCATTTAGTTTATGCCATTCCACCTGTTACAATGAGCCCGTCCTCCTATAGCTCCTCCCACCAGCCTCCTCTGCTCCCCATCCCTGTCTCTCCTCCTCTCTCTCTCCCTGCTCCTCTCTCTACCTCCCCCCGTCCCCCTCCGTCCTCCATCCTGTACCTCCCCCTACACTTGAATATGTAGCACAATGAGGTTACTTAAAGATTATTTGGACAAAAATACTACTATTGGTGCAATTGACTTGAAATTGGAAGGAAATGAAAACGTAATTTTGTAATGTGGGTGAACTATACATTTAAGCAACATATGACAATGCTCTGTCTACCCCGTCTCCTCCCTCCCTCCCTCCCTCCCTGATTCCCGGCCCTGATTCTATTTTATTTGGTTCTATTTTATTTGGTTGTATGTTATTTGGTTCTGTAATGTGGAATACTGTCATTGTGTGATCTTACATACATTGATTCAGCTTTGATCTAACTTATTAAAACGAGCATCGTTCGCCAGAGTAGTCTGTTCTCTACAAGTGGAGCGGAGCCTCCTTGCATGGACCTTTAGCTGTCGAGAGGAAAGGTCCGGAAGATCTGCAGCCACGATCCACAAAAACGTGTTACAGTATAATTCATTGTCTTATCCCTCGATCTTGTTGACATTGACTGGAGCTATGTGATTCTTCCTTAACCCATAGGTGGAGCTATGTGATTCTTCCTTAACCCATAGGTGGAGCTATGTGATTCTTCCTTAACCCATAGGTGGAGCTATGTGATTCTTCCTTAACCCATAGGTGGAGCTATGTGATTCTTCCTTAACCCATAGGTGGAGCTATGTGATTCTTCCTTAACCCATAGGTGGAGCTATGTGATTCTTCCTTAACCCATAGGTGGAGCTATGTGATTCTTCCTTAACCCATAGGTGGAGCTATGTGATTCTTCCTTAACCCATAGGTGGAGCTATGTGATTCTTCCTTAACCCATAGGTGGAGCTATGTGATTCTTCCTTAACCCATAGGTGGAGCTATGTGATTCTTCCTTAACCCATAGGTGGAGCTATGTGATTCTTCCTTAACCCATAGGTGGAGCTATGTGATTCTTCCTTAACCCATAGGTGGAGCTATGTGATTCTTCCTTAACCCATAGGTGGAGCTATGTGATTCTTCCTTAACCCATAGGTGGAGCTATGTGATTCTTCCTTAACCCATAGGTGGAGCTATGTGATTCTTCCTTAACCCATAGGTGGAGCTATGTGATTCTTCCTTAACCCATAGGACGTTGACCATCCAGCTGACTGTTTTAAAATGGTGAAAGCTGTCAAAGGCGTTGCCCCCGTACTAAAACAGGCTTTGTTGCAAGTGCGTCTTCTATTCAACTCAATGATTACAAGTTATCTATAAGAACGCGTGATGTAACCAACAGTATGAAATAAAATGACCTGTGTTAACTCTCTCCAGTTCTCCCACTTTGTCCTTGTAGATGTAGTTCAGTCTTAGTGACGCTCAGCTCCTCTGTTAGATTGGATAGATTGGCCCGTTCCTGTAGGTTCATGCTCTACAACATCCGCAGAGTACGACCCTGCCTCACACAGGAAGCGGCGCAGGTCCTAATCCAGGCACTTGTCATCTCCCGTCTGGATTACTGCAACTCGCTGTTGGCTGGGCTCCCTGCCTGTGCCATTAAACCCCTACAACTCATCCAGAACGCCGCAGCCCGTCTGGTGTTCAACCTTCCCAAGTTCTCTCACGTCACCCCGCTCCTCCGCTCTCTCCACTGGCTTCCAGTTGAAGCTCGCATCCGCTACAAGACCATGGTGCTTGCCTACGGAGCTGTGAGGGGAACGGCACCTCAGTACCTCCAGGCTCTGATCAGGCCCTACACCCAAACAAGGGCACTGCGTTCATCCACCTCTGGCCTGCTCGCCTCCCTACCACTGAGGAAGTACAGTTCCCGCTCAGCCCAGTCAAAACTGTTCGCTGCTCTGGCCCCCCAATGGTGGAACAAACTCCCTCACGACGCCAGGACAGCGGAGTCAATCACCACCTTCCGGAGACACCTGAAACCCCACCTCTTTAAGGAATACCTAGGATAGGATAAAGTAATCCTTCTCACCCCCCCCCCTTAAAAGATTTAGATGCACTATTGTAAAGTGGCTGTTCCACTGGATGTCATGAGGTGAATGCACCAATTTGTAAGTCGCTCTGGATAAGAGCGTCTGCTAAATGACTTAAATGTAAATGTAAATGGATACTTACTATGTCAGCTCCTCTGTTAGATTAGATACTTACTATGTCAGCTCCTCTGTTAGACTGGATACTTACTATGTCAGCTCCTCTGTTAGATTGGATACTTACTATGTCAGCTCCTCTGTTAGATTGGATACTTACTATGTCAGCTCCTCTGTTAGATTGAATACTTACTATTTCAGCTCCTCAATATTGTTTTACGCTCTAAATTCAAAAAGTGTTTATCTCACCTGTGTGTGTGTCTGCGTGTGTGTGTGTGTGTGTGTGTGCGTGTGTGTGTGTTTGCGTGTGCGATGCACGTGTATGTGTGTTTGTGACTGTCTTCCAGAGGTGCAGCATGTGAGGACCTGTCCAATAGACCGTGCGTCTCTGTACGATAACGGGGTGCATCGGTCCGGTGACTACATGGTGGATCCCTCTCTGGGCTCCCATCCAGTAGAGGTCTACTGTCACATGAACACACATACTCTGACACACACTGTGACATGGACACACAGAGGGTAAGACACTCACACACACTTTATAATGGGGTTGCAAAATTCCTGCTCAGAGAGACAGAGAGAGAGAGAGAGAACATTATATGTACTCAGAGGGTTATGTGTGTGTGTGTGAGAGAGCAGAGAGGGAGAGCAGAGAGAGCAGAGAGAGCAGAGAAAGCAGAGAAAGCAGAGAGAGCAGAGAAAGCAGAGAGAGCAGAGAGAGAGAGCAGAGAGAGAGAGAGAGAGAAAGGGAGGGAAAATATTGACCCTAAAATGCGTTATAATTCATGTACTCAGAGGGGTATGTGTGTGTGAGTGTGTGAGTGTGTGTGTGTGTGTGTGTGTGTGTGTGTGTGTGTGTGTGTGTGTGTGTGTGTGTGTGTGTGTGTGTGTGTGTGTGTGTGTGTGTGTGTGTGTGTGTGTGTGTCCTGATTAAAGGTCAAAGTTCACCAGCCAGTTTCCTACCATGGCCACACTGTTGACTGCCACCACACACACACACAAATACACACACACTTTTTGTTTTTTCCATCCATCTATTTCTGAGCCAACCAAACAGGAAACCTAAATCAATGACACTGCACCCCCATCACCAGTAACCCATCGTATTGAACATTCCTGACTGGATCAGCGGCAGACAGATGTTTCCCTGAGGTTGCCATAAGGTTAAGACCATAGAAATGGAATGAATAGAACGGGCGTCCCCATTCAAATCAATGATGTCATAATAGATGGACCGTGGGGGCTGTAGTGAGTGTTCCCACAAAAGCAAGTTAAAAAGTACCCGTCAATCTGTGCAGAATATCATTAGTGGAAACTAAGACTGTTCTTAGGGCCTCGTTGTAGCTAGATATTTTTGAGTCGCGTCATGGACAATTTAAGAATTTTAAGTTAACACTAAACCTTTTTCTAACCTTGACCTAAATCTCCTAACCTGCAACGTTAATTCTCATAACCTGCTGAGTAATTTATCTTAACCTGCTACGAAAAGTCACTCCTGCTAGTGAATACCGGCAGGCCTAGCCCTGAAAGCAGTGTGAGTATTCACTAACGCCATACAGCCTCCTGCTAGTGAATACCGACAGGCCTAGCCCTGAAAGCAGTGTGAGTATTCACTAACGCCATACAGCCTCCTGCTAGTGAATACCGACAGGCCTAGCCCTGAAAGCAGTGTGAGTATTCACTAACGCCATACAGCCTCCTGCTAGTGAATACCGACAGGCCTAGCCCTGAAAGCAGTGTGAGTATTCACTAACGCCATACAGCTCAATCTGTGCTATGATTGGTTTAAATAACTCATCATCTGAATGAACATTCTACATTACCACGGAAATGATTGCATCACAATACCAGGCAGAAATGTGCGAGTGAACCCTTGAGTTTACCAGTCAAATTGCCAAGGGTTAGAAGTTCCTATCCCCATTCTATGGCATTATATTTCTATGGTAATTTTATGACAGAAATATTCCTGGAACGTCAGCAGCAGGACGTTGAAGCAAAATCACAGGATGTATAAAATAAGAATTGAATGTACAAGGTGAGAAAACAATTTGACATACATATTATGAATTCATATTTTATTTTATTTATGCCTTAGGACAACAAGAACAGCACAATATGGGCGACATTTTCTGTCCGCAAAAAAACAGCCCTCGCAACACACAACTTTTCGTCTAGATAAACAGAACATCTGAATCAGACAGGTTGATGATTCATCCTAAAGGATTTTGGAATACTGCAGCTGTGTGACAGCAAAACATTTCCCCACTGTTTACTTTAAATACACATAAATGTTCACTGCCATTCCTAAGGACATCGTAAAAAGGTAAAAGTTGCAATATTGTAAGGTATTTTTTGCTGAGTTTAGTGCCGTTTTTGCGGACTGAAAATGTTCCCATCCTGCTTTTTCGGGCTATGCACCTTTTAAAGGCAATGTTCCTGCGTTCACGGAGACCACATTCACGGTAAACACTGCACACATCGGCTAAATCTTTTACATGGCAATCGGACTGAATCCTGGCCTTAGTATCAATCAGAGTGCTGGAGAATATCAGGCAGGAGGCAGACAGGCAGGAGGGAGACAGGCAGGAGGGAGGCAGGAGGCAGGCAGGAGGCAGGCAGGAGGCAGGCAGGAGGGAGACAGGCAGGAGGCAGGCAGGAGGCAGGCAGGAGGGAGACAGGCAGGAGGGAGGCAGGCAGGAGGGTGACAGGCAGGAGGGAGGCAGGCAGGAGGGGGACAGGCAGGAGGGAGGCAGGAGGGAGGCATGAGGGAGGCAGGCAGGAGGGTGGCAGGCAGGAGGGAGGCATGAGGGAGGGAGGCAGGCAGGAGGCAGGCAGGCAGGCATGAGGGAGGCAGGCAGGAGGGAGACAGGCAGGAGG
This sequence comes from Salvelinus alpinus, assembly GCF_045679555.1. NCBI lineage: Eukaryota > Metazoa > Chordata > Actinopteri > Salmoniformes > Salmonidae > Salvelinus > Salvelinus alpinus. The sequence goes on along the minus strand of NC_092110.1, from coordinate 40,542,314 downwards.
GAGACAGGCAGGCAGGAGGCAGGCAGGAGGGAGGCAGGCAGGAGGGTGGGAGGCAGGAGGGAGGCAGGAGGGAGGCATGAGGGAGGCAGGATGCAGACAGGAGGGAGGCAGGCAGGAGGGTGGCAGGGGGGAGGCATGAGGGAGGCAGGCAGGAGGGAGGCATGAGGGAGACAGGCAAGAGGGAGGCATGAGGCAGGCAGGAGGCAGGCATGAGGGAGGCAGGCAGGAGGGAGGGAGGGAGGGAGGGAGGGAGGGAGGGAGGGAGGGAGGCAGGCAGGCAGGCAGGAGGGAGGCAGGAGGGAGGCAGGCAGGCAGGAGGGAGGGAGGCAGGCATGAGGGAGGCAGGCAGGAGGGAGGGAGGCAGGAGGGAGGGAGGCAGGCAGGCAGGAGGGTGGCAGGCAGGAGGGAGGCAGGCAGGAGGGAGGGAGGCAGGCAGGCAGGCAGGAGGGTGGCAGGCAGGAGGGAGGCAGGCAGGAGGGAGGGAGGGAGGGAGGCAGGCAGGCGGGCGGGAGGGAGGGAGGGAGGGAGGCAGGCAGGCAGGCAGGCAGGCAGGAGGGAGGGAGGGTGGGAGGGAGGCAGGCAGGCGGGCGGGCGGGCGGGCGGGAGGGAGGGAGGGAGGGAGGGAGGCAGGCAGGCAGGAGGGAGGGAGGGTGGCAGGCAGGAGGGTGGCAGGCAGGAGGGAGGCAGGCAGGAGGGAGGGAGGCAGGCAGGCAGGAGGGAGGCAGGAGGCAGGCAGGAGGGAGGCAGGCAGGTAGGAGGCAGGCAGGCAGGCAGGAGGCAGGCAGGCAGGAGGGAGGGAGGCAGGCAGGAGGCAGGCAGGAGGGAGGCAGGCAGGAGGGAGACAGGCATGAGGGAAGGAACACTCTACATAGATAAACATGTTCCTTTCATCAATGCTTCTTTTACATTTGGTTCTAAAGTTAAAAGCATAGCCTCACTCTCAAAGCACTCAGAGAGAGAGTTAGAGAGAGAGAGAGAGAGAGAGAGAGAGAGAACTCAGATAGACAGATTAGCAATTTGAAGTGTTTCATAAGGAGTGTATGTGTGTGTGTGTGTGTGTGTGTGTGTGTGTGTGTGTGTGTGTGTGTGTGTGTGTGTGTGTGTGTGTGTGTGTGTGTGTGTGTGTGTGTGTGTGTGTGTGAGAGAGTTGTTCTATGAATCAGAGGGCTTACAGAGAGTGGTCAAATGGCTTTGTAAGTGTATGCATTTGTGAGTATTTGTGGAGGGAGGTAGGGAGGGAGGTAGGTAGGTAGGTAGGGAGGGAAGGAGGGAGGGAGGGAGGTAGGGAGGAAGGGAGGAAGGGAGGGAGGTAGAGAGGGAGGAAGGGAGGGAGGTAGAGAGGGAGGGAGTTAGGTAGGGAGGGAGGGAGGTAGGGAGGGAGGGAGGGAGGGGAGCATGGAAAAGTGGAAACACTGTCTGCTTTAGGGGGAGGAGAAGGTGGAGGTAGGGTTGTTGAATCACATTACATTGGTACTCTCTCCTCTCTTCGTCTCCCCCCTCTCCTCTCTTCTCTCTCTGTCTCCCCCCTCTCCTCTCTTCTCTCTCTGTCTCCCCTCTCCTAGCTCTGTCTCCCCTCTCCTCTCTTCTCTCTCTCTCCTCTCTCTGTCTCCCCTCTCCTCTCTTCTCTCTCTCTCCTCTCTTCTTTCTCTGTCTCCCCTCTCCTCTCTTCTCTCTCTGTCTCTCCTCTCTTCTCTCCATGTCTCCCCTCTCTTCTCTCTCTGTCTCTCCTCTCTCTGTCTCCCCTCTCTCTGTCTCCCCTCTCTTCTCTCTCTCCTCTCTTCTTTCTCTGTCTCCCCTCTCCTCTCTTCTCTCTCTGTCTCTCCTCTCTTCTCTCCATGTCTCCCCTCTCTTCTCTCTCTGTCTCTCCTCTCTCTGTCTCCCCTCTCCATGTCTCCCCTCTCTTCTCTCTCTGTCTCTCCTCTCTCTGTCTCCCCTCTCTCTGTCTCCCCTCTCTTCTCGCTCTCCTCTCTTCTCTCTCTGTCTCCCCCCTCTCCTCTCTTCTCTCTCTGTCTCTCCCCCTTCTCCTCTCTTCTCTCTCTCTCCTTTCTCTGTCTCCCCTCTCTTCTCTCTCTGTCTCTCCTCTCTTCTCTCTCTGTCTCCCCCCTCTTGTTCTCCCCTTTCTCCCCCCTCTCCTCTCTTCTCTCTCTCTCTCCTCTCTTCTCTCTCTCCCCTCTCTCCTCTCTCTCCTCTTTTCTCTTTCTGTCTCCCCCCTCTCCTCTCTTCTCTCTCCTATCTTCTCTCTCTGTCTCCCCCCTCGCCTCTCTAATCCACAATAAGAATACTATGACACTTATTCCCGAAATAACAATACTACATACATCTATATTATAAATAAAGAGATAGATCAACATTATCTCTAGCTCGTCCTGTAGTTTAAAGGCACAGAGTGACACAGTCTTTCAACTAGATCATCCAGACACCAGTCCATCCCAGTATGTCCGTAGAAGAGGAGTTTAAGGTTGTTGGTCCACGAAGCAGAGAGGAGCAGAGAAATGTGTTTGTGTTTCCCGTCACAGTGTGGTACACTGACCCAGGGCTTGCTTCAGCTTCTCAGCAGTCTGGTCATTGAGAAGAAAACTACATTAACCAGCATGCAACAGGAGATGATTACCTCATTAACCAGCATGCAACTATTACTCTGTTTAGAGCTGTAAGATACTGTATACAGCATTTTGCTGTCTTTCAAACCATATTGTCTTTCAAACCATATTGTCTTTCAAAACATATTGTCTTACCAAACATATTGTCTTTCCAAACATATTGTCTCTCAAACCATAATGTATTTTCAAACATATTGTCTTTCAAAAGAAATTGTCTTTCAAAACAAATTAATTCTAAAGAAATTGTCTTTCAAAACAAATTGTCTTTCAAAACAAATTGTCTTTCCAAACAAATTGTCTTTCAAACCATATTGTCTTTCAAAACAAATTGTCTTTCAAAACAAATTGTCTTTCAAAACAAATTGTCTCGGAGCTCTATGGACAATTCCTTCGACCTCATGGCTTGGTTATTGCTCTGACATGCACTGTCAACTGTGGGACCTTATATAGACAGGTGTGTGCCTTTCCAAATCATGTCCAATCAATTGAATTATTCACAGGTGGACGCCAATCAAGAGGTAGAAACATCTCAAGGATGATCAATGGAAACAGGATGCACCTGAGTTCAATTTTGAGTCTCATAGCAAAGGGTCTGAATGTTTTTTTTTATACATTTGCAAAAAATTCTATAAACCTGTTTGCGCTCTGTCATTATGGGATATTGTACATAGATTGATGAGGAAAATGTTTTATTTAATCCATTTTAGAATAAGCTGTAATGTAACAAAATGTGGAAAAAGTCCAAGGGTCTGAATACTTTCTGAATGCACTGTATATCCTTTGCCCATGATAGTTTTCTATCTAGGGTGACACCCAGCAGTTTATTCTCTTCCACATTATTCAATAATAGATCCAGATGATGTTTAGGGGTGAGTGTCCCAAAAATGTAGCGTTTAGTTTGAGATATTTAGCACCAGCCTACTGCTAGTTATAAAACTGACTGGAGCTCTATGTTGAGGGTGTCCGTTATTTATTTTACTGTTGGTGCTATACTTTTGAGTAGTCAGCATACATGGACACACCAGGCATTATTCAAGGTCAGTGGAAGGTCATTAGTAAAACACAGAAAACAATAATGGTCCTAGCCGGCTGCCCTGCGGTACACCCAACTCAACCGGATTTGCATTAGAGAGGCTTCCATTAAAGAAAACCCTCTGTGTTCTATTGGATAGGTAACTGTCCATCCAGGATATGGCGTTAATCCACAACACCTATGTTTTTTTACGCAATATGTTATAATCAATGACATCAAAGGCTGCAAAACCTCTTGTATGATCGCTTATATACTATTTTAGGTCAAGTCTTCGGAACTTTGGTTTTCCTAGATATGGCTATTACATTCTGATCACTACATCCTATGGATGTGGATACTGCTTTAGAGCAGATTTCTGCAACATTGGTAAAGATGTGATCGATACATGTGGATTATTTAGTTCCTGTCCTGTTTGTAGCTACCCTGGTAGGTTGACTGATAACCTGAACCAGGTTGCAGGCACTGATTGTAGTTTGAAGCTTTTTCTTGAGTGAACAGTTGGATGAGAACCAGTCAATATTCAGGTCACCCAGAAAATATACCTCTCTGTTGATATCACATACATGATCAAACATTTCACACATCCTATCCAGATACTGACTGTTAACACTTGGTGGTCTATAGCAGCTTCCCACCAGAATGGGTTTTAGGTGAGGCAGATGAACCTGTAGCCATATTACTTCAACAGCCTTTGACATGCATTTACACACAACACGGGTGAACAGGTGCACAGGTGAACAGGTGAACGGGTGAACAGGTGTGTGGTACCTTGTAGTGAGTAGGACATGATGCTAGTGCGTTTGGTCATGGTCACTTTATCCTGTGTGGTGATCTTCCCTGCTGCCACCATCTTATCCCCTTCCCACACCTTCTCTATAGCTGCCCACACACACACACACACACACACACACAGACACACACACACACACACACACACACACACACACACACACACACACACACACACACACACACACACACACACACACACACACACACACACACACACACACACACACACACACACACAGTTGATTTAGCTTGACCAGTGTACCGGAAGAGCGGCGTTTGTACTTTTAGGATTATTTCATTCATTATTTTAAAAAAACTAATTTTTTGACCCATGTGTGATCTTTTGTGTACCCCAAATTAAATGAAAGTTGTTCAACTGAAAGCATTCAACTGAAATGTGTCTTCCGCATTTAACCAAATTGTATCAGGTTTCAGGGTATACAATACCTAATAATACATGACAGTAGTAGAGTAGTATCTGTTGTGTACCTTGTGTACTCCGATAGTATCAGGGAAGCAGCCTAGCAGCCCTTTGTATTCGTTGTTGGTTTCCATCAGGAAATGAAGGTCTTTTCTCGGCTGGAAGAAATATACATCACAACTGTTTATTATCGATCAGGGTCTGTAGTTTGAACTTCAGAGAGGATGAGAGAGTGGGAGAGAAAGTCTGTGTGTGTATGCCTGTGTGTGTATGTGTGTGTGTGTGTGTGTGTGTGTGTGTGTGTGTTTGTGTGTGTGTGCCTGTGTGTGTATGTGTGTGTGTGTGTGTCTGTGTGTGTGTGTTTGTGTGCCTGTGTTTATGTGTGTGTGTGTTACCTGCATTATGTTGGGTCTGTGTGTATCCCTGGGTGTCGTTGGTGTAAGCTCCTCCCCCAGACCAAGGGTCGCCACCGTTAGCAACCTGTAAACAACAGAAGCAGCAGCACTGAACTCTAGACATAACACTCACATACCTGTTTCAGGCTGTCTCTGTGTATTTCAACCTGTCTGTGTGTTTCAGCCTGTCTCTGTTTCAGGCTGTCTCTGTGTATTTCAACCTGTCTGTGTGTTTCAGCCTGTCTCTGTTTCAGCCTGTCTCTGTTTCAGCCTGTCTCTGTTTCAGCCTGTCTGTGTGTTTCAGTCTGTCTGTGTGTTTCAGCCTGTCTGTATGTTTCAGCCTGTCTCTATGTTTCAGCCTGTCTCTATGTTTCAGCCTGTCTCTATGTTTCAGCCTGTCTCTATGTTTCAGCCTGTCTCTATGTTTCAGTCTGTCTGTATGTTTCAGTCTGTCTGTGTGTTTCAGCCTGTCTGTGTGTTTCAGCCTGTCTCTGTGTTTCATCCTGTCTCTATGTTTCAGCCTGTCTGTGTTTTTCAGCCTGTCTCTATGTTTCAGCCTGTCTCTGTTTCAGCCTGTCTGTGTGTTTCAGTCTGTCTGTCTGTTTCAGCCTGTCTGTGTATTTCAGCATGTCTGTGTGTTTCAGCCTGTCTGTTTGTTTCAGCCTGTCTCTGTGTTTCAGCCTGTCTGTGTATTTCAGCATGTCTGTGTGTTTCAGCCTCTGTGTGTTTCAGCCTGTCTCTGTGTTTCAGCCTGTCTGTGTATTTCAGCATGTCTGTGTGTTTCAGCCTGTCTGTTTGTTTCAGCAAGTCTCTGTGTTTCAGCCTGTCTGTGTATTTCAGCATGTCTGTGTGTTTCAGCCTCTCTGTGTGTTTCAGCTTGTCTCTGTTTTGAAGGATAATACCTGTTTCAGCCTGTCTCTGTTTTGAAGGATAATACATGTTTCAGCCTGTCTCTGTTTTGAAGGATAATACCTGTTTCAGCCTGTCTCTGTTTTGAAGGATAATACATGTTTCAGCCTGTCTCTGTTTTGAAGGATAATACCTGTTTCAGCCTGTCTCTGTTTTGAAGGATAATACATGTTTCAGCCTGTCTCTGTTTTGAAGGATAATACATGTTTCAGCCTGTCTCTGTGTGTTTCAGCTTGTCTCTAATTTTGAAGGATAAGTGGTTTCATGATTTTGCTCTGACCCTCGCAATCTTAATGGTCAAAGTGTGTGTGTGTGTGGTGGATTCTGTCCCGCTCTACACAGCTTTAATGGCTCAAGCGAGCAGTTTTAATGGCTGAACAGAGCAGATACCTGAATGTGTGTGTGTGTCTTCATGATTAAAGCGTGGACAGACCTGGCCTTGGGCCTACAAAGAGATGCTACACTACTTTATCACTGACCTCAACCCAGAGTCTCGCAGAGTGTTCAGTCAGCCCACTGACACCCTTATCAGATCACAGCAAAATCAGAGTCTACTTGAACAGAGCAATACTCAATCATGAGGCATCAAAGCCAAAGAACTGAATAATATTAAGAAATGCTGTAGATGGAAGGAAAATAGTGTTGAAACCTAAAAAATAAATAATTAAGCAACAACAAATTCAATCTTCCTGGACAAAACGTTCCACTGTTATAGTGAAGGTGTAAACTTGGAAGTAGAAAACCTAAACAGTATATTTGACCTCTCAGCTTCCCTATCAAATCCCAAAAAATTCGAACAGAAAACCGAAGAAAATGAACAACAATGACAAATGATTTGATGAAGAATAAAAACCCTATGAAAGAAATAGAGAAACCTGTCCAACCAAAAACATAGAGACCCAGAAAACCTGAGTCTACGCCTTCACTATGGTGAATCACTAAAACAATACAGAAATACACTTAAGGTGACTATGGCCAGACAGTCAGATCCTGTGTTTACCTGGTTGAGGACGGTGACTCTCTCCCCTTCTCTGACTGTCAACTCGTTGTTTCCTGGTTCAGCACTGAAGTCATATATCACCTGGGTCTGAAACAGAACAGACACAGAGAGGATGGACCACAATGACCCCCCCCCCCACACACACACACTGTACATCCTGTCTGAGTGTGGTTAGCCCTGAGGGTACTGACTCTCACAGTAGAGAATAAACAGTCAGCAACATTGGGAGACAAACACACTGTCTTTCTCTCTTGTACCCTTCTCTCTAAAACAGTTTTCCACCAGCAGCAGTTCACCTGACACATGCAGACGGACTCGCATGTAAATACTTCTAAGTGTTGTTTATTAATCTGTCCATCCACATGGCATTCAATCCATATCTTGTGTGACATTGGTTCATTCATAACTTGTTATGTTTTTACAGTTTCTAAAAGTTATTACTGCAATCTACACTACATGGGCCGACAGACGTGGCAAATTGTTTCCCCTTAAATAACTAATAATAATATTCTATTCATCATGACAATAAAGTTAAATGATTTTCTATCATTCGAAAAAAAGCGCATCATGACACGCTGAAGAAACTGTCCTACCTGCATTGCCGTCGTTGCAGCGTTGATATAATAGTTATACGCGCAAAGACGTCTGGGTGAAAACAGCCCTCACCCGAATACGTAGCAAAGCAGGCTAGAGGAGGCTTCCAAACGCGCCACTCCGTCTCTTCTCTTACACATATGTTACAACGTGATATTAAGCAGCAATAATCTGAGACGACAGACGCGTAGTTTTTCCATAACCGAATTGTTTGTTAGTTACTTTGTATCCCCGAACGTAAAGAGAGACCGAAAGAGAGCAAAGGTGGGAAAGGGGAGAGGAGGGTACCCGGAAAGAGCCGCTCTTCCTCCAGGCAGGATATTAGAACAAGTTTCTCGGAATGTGGATACAGTCGGGACAGTTCAGTTCCTTTTCCGATAGCTACTGCTCTGTCACGGGTTTTACTGCGTTAATACACTGAGTGTTCAAAGATCAGGAACTCTCAACTTCTAGGCTAAGTAAGAAATATGGAAACAACTTGGTACAAGCTACAGAGGAAATGTTAGCCTAAATTAATTGATGCAACTGTAAACTCTCTGCAAATGGTGTATAACACTGTTTAGAGTTATATGCGATATTAGGCCAAAATAGGCAATCATGGGTTCTGATGCTATAAAATAATACTATAAACTAACGACCATGCATATGCGGATATTCTCCATCATCCCAGTGCCTGTGGCAGTAACACAACCACCTTTAGCCAACAGTAAAAAGTAAAAATACATAATATTAAAAGTAATAATAAATACACAATGAGTAATGCTAACTTGGCTATATTGACACGGGGTACCAGAACCGAGTCAATGTGCAGGAAGGGGTACGAGGTAATTGCGGTAGATATGTACATGTTCAGAGCCTTCAGGAGGTATTCACACCCCTTGACTTATTCCACATTTCTTTGTGTTACAGCCTGAATTTAAATGTATTAAATTGTAAATTGAGATGTTGTGTCACTGGCCTACACACGAAACTCCATTAAGTGGAATTATGTTGTTAGACATATTAAAACATTTATAAACAATTAAACGCTGAAATGTCTCGAGTCAATCAGTGTTCAACCTCTTTGTTGTGGCAAGCCTGAATAAGTTCAAGAGTAAAAATGTGCTTAAAACAAGTCACATAATAAGTTGCATGGACTCACTCTGTATTCAATAATAGTGTTTAACATGATTTTTGAATGACTACCTCAGCTCTGTACCCCACACATACAATTATCTGTAAGGTCCCTCAGTCGAGCAGTGAATTTCGAACACAGATTCAACCACAAAGACCATGGATGTTTTCCAATGCCTCGCAAAGAAGGGCACCTATTGTTAGATGGGTAAAAAAAAAAAATGACATTGAATATCCCTTTGAGACATTGTATCAATACACCCAGTACACTACAAAGATACAGGGGTCCCTCCTAACTCAGTTGCCGGAGAGGAAGGAAACCGCTCAGGATTTCACAATCAATCAATCAAATTTATTTATAAAGCCCTTTTTACATCAGCAAATGTCACAAAGTGCTATACAGAAACCGAGCCTAAAACCACACTGTGGCCCTGTCAGACGATACCCCCGGACAGGACCAACCAGGCAGGCTGAGAATAGCCCACAAAGATCTCCTCCACCACACGAGCTCAAGGGGGTGCAAAACCAGGACAGGAAGATCACGTCACTGACTCAACCCACTCAAGTGACGCACCCCTTCTAGGGACGGCATGGAAGAGCACTAGTAAGCCAGTGACTCAGCCCCTGTAATAGGGTTAGAGGCAGAGAATCCCAGTGGAGAGAGGGTAGCTGGCCATGCAGAGACAGCAAGGGCGGTTCGCCAATTCCAGTGCCTTGCAGCTCACCTTCACACCCCTGGGCCAGACTACACTCAATCATAGGACCTACTGAAGAGATGAGTCTTCAGTAAAGACTTAATGCAGTTCTGTAATGGTGTAGTCTCAGTAGTTCTAATATTGTAATGGTGTAGTATCAGTAGTTCTGTAATGGTGTAGTATCAGTAGTTCTGATATTGTAATGGTGTAGTATCAGTAGTTCTGTAATGGTGTAGTATCAGTAGTTCTGTAATGGTGTAGTATCAGTAGTTCTAATATTGTAATGGTGTAGTATCAGTAGTTCTGTAATGGTGTAGTATCAGTAGTTCTGATATTGTAATGGTGTAGTATCAGTAGTTCTGTAATGGTGTAGTATCAGTAGTTCTGTAATGGTGTAGTATCAGTAGTTCTGATATTGTAATGGTGTAGTATCAGTAGTTCTATAATGGTGTAGTATCAGTAGTTCTGTAATGGTGTAGTATCAGTAGTTCTGATATTGTAATGGTGTAGTATCAGTAGTTCTGTAATGGTGTAGTATCAGTAGTTCTAATATTGTAATGGTGTAGTATCAGTAGTTCTATAATGGTGTAGTATCAGTAGTTCTGTAATGGTGTAGTATCAGTAGTTCTATAATGGTGTAGTATCAGTAGTTCTGTAATGGTGTAGTATCAGTAGTTCTAATATTGTAATGGTGTAGTATCAGTAGTTCTGTAATGGTGTAGTATCAGTAGTTCTGATATTGTAATGGTGTAGTATCAGTAGTTCTGATATTGTAATGGTGTAGTATCAGTAGTTCTATAATGGTGTAGTATCAGTAGTTCTGTAATGGTGTAGTATCAGTAGTTCTAATATTGTAATGGTGTAGTATCAGTAGTTCTATAATGGTGTAGTATCAGTAGTTCTGTAATGGTGTAGTATCAGTAGTTCTAATATTGTAATGGTGTAGTATCAGTAGTTCTATAATGGTGTAGTATCAGTAGTTCTGTAATGGTGTAGTATCAGTAGTTCTAATATTGTAATGGTGTAGTATCAGTAGTTCTGTAATGGTGTAGTATCAGTAGTTCTGATATTGTAATGGTGTAGTATCAGTAGTTCTGTAATGGTGTAGTATCAGTAGTTCTGTAATGGTGTATTATCAGTAGTTCTGTAATGGTGTAGTATCAGTAGTTCTGTAATGGTGTAGTATCAGTAGTTCTAATATTGTAATGGTGTAGTATCAGTAGTTCTGTAATGGTGTAGTATCAGTAGTTCTGTAATGGTGTATTTGGGGGGGGCAAGGGTTCTTAGCTGAGATATGAAATTGTTCATACCGTACCATACCATAAGGTCATACCGTACATCATTTAACTATTATATAAAAAGTATTTGATTTAAAAAATATATATTTAACCACTTATATTGGTTTGCACAAAAACTGCATCCAGACTTCCATTCATTGGTTGGTTCACCTTTAGATGAGTCCCGTGATTGGTTCACCTTTAGATGAGTCCCGTGATTGGTTCACCTTTAGATGAGTCCCGTGATTGGTTCACCTTTAGATGAGTCCCGTGATTGGTTCACCTTTAGATGAGTCCCGTGATTGGTTCACCTTTAGATGAGTCCCGTGATTGGTTCACCTTTAGATGAGTCCCGTGATTGGTTCACCTTTAGATGAGTCCCGTGATTGGTTCACCTTTAGATGAGTCCCGTGATTGGTGTACCTTTAGATGAGTCCCGTGATTGGTTCACCTTTAGATGAGTCCCGTGATTGGTTTACCTTTAGATGAGTCCCGTGACACTTGTCGGGGTTGTAGGTCAAACTGTTCAGACGATCCTGACGTTTTCGTGAGAAGACCGATATTTGCTATTTCTCCTGGTCTGACAAACAGCTTGTTGCTTTTCCACTTTCCACTGCAGATGCGGAAGGGCGACATAAACTGATGTGTTGTATTGAGACGCAGCCCATACAAAACCCCCCTCCAGATATCTCTAGTTTAAACTGACTGATTATTTTCTGGGGATTTTTTTATCATGGTCCTGAGATTGATGCACCGGTGCGTCAATAGACTCTAGGGGGGTTTCTCATTGAAAGCCAGTGTAAGAAGCGGTAGATCTGTTCTGTTCACTATGTATCCCGTTCTTAAGTTTAATTTTTGCATCTTTTACTTTCCGTTTTGTACACCGGCTTCAAACAGCTGAAAATAATATTTTTTGGGGGGTTATGGGAAATATATTTCATAGCTGTTTAGATTGTACAATGGGTCTCTACACTAGACTAGCTTTTTTTGTCACATGAACTGAAGTTAGGTGAACTATTAGGATTTTTGCAACCAGGAAATGGCGGAGATATTTCTGCATAGTGCTGCTTTATCGGTATCTTCAATGACCTTTTCAGAATGTGTGTGTGTGTGTGTGTGTGTGTCTGTGTTTGTCTGTAAAACATCAGTAATTACCTGTACCATGTTGACCATATGTGAGGCCGGCCTTCTTCAGGATAATCCTAGTTAAGAGATTAGTGAGAGAGAATGAGGGGGTAGATGGAAGACAGAGAAAAAGAGAGAGGGAGAGAGTCAATGCAGAGACACACCGTACCGTCTCAGGGGTCTACTGTTTGTGTACGAATCCACTACACGATATAGATCTGGACTGTACTCTCTCTACTAGCTTTTCACTGTGGTCCTTCCCAACTTCGAGGACAGCTGACATTACAACTCTTTGAAACTTGTTGAAAATCCACTGTTGTAAGGACTCTGGAAGACTTGGAGAAGCCCAGCCTCTTCAGACCAGACTTGATGGGAACAAACTGTTTGGAAAGAGAGGATGACGGGTTACATGAACTTCAAGAACGATTAACCGCACAGGAGAGAGCGAGAGACAAAGGGAGAGAGGAAGAGAGTGAGAGAGAAAGTCGGAGAGGATGATAGCGTACGTGGACTGTCTGTCCCCTGAGCTGGTGGGGGGACGGGGCGTGAGGGTGGGGGCTCGATGCTGGAAGGGTGGGTACAGCGAGGATGAGGATGAGTTGCTTCCTCTCTGCTCGAAAGATGTCCGAAAGATGCCCTCCCTGCAGCCCAAGAGCGAGGGCAGTTTGAGACGTCGTCTGCTCACCTCCAAGATCCACCAGCAACGAGACACACTGTGGGCTCCCAGGCCTCTTGCCCAGGGTCTCCCGGACAACCAAGGCCTCCAGGGGACGCTACACAGACAGGACTACCCTGGCCCCCAGCCCCAGCCCCAGGCCAAACCCAGCCCCTCTGGCCTTGTGATCCACCACCTAGCAGGCTACTCGTCCCAGGGTTCCCAGCAACATAGGCACAACGCAGGCTACTCCTTGACCCAGCTACAGAGGACCAGCTATTCTCCCCCAACCCCCGACCCCCATCCTGGGTACAGCTTCCCCCTACCACCTCCTTCTCCTCCAGGAGCAGCCAGATGCAGCCACACTGGAACCCCAGGCTACCCCAACTGTAACCCAGGATGCTGTAACCCAGGATACTGTAACCCAGGATACAGTAACACAGCCTACACCACAAGGCCCAGCAGCAGCTCTAACCCAGGACACCACAACACTGCACAAGGACCCAGCAACCCTTCCCCAGGACAGGGATACGGCCCTACCTCCTACCCCCCAGGACCCAGCTACAGCTCTACCTTAGGGTTAGCGTCCCAGTCCCAGCCCAGCCTCCCCTCTAACCTGCCCCAGCAGAGAAAGAGCTTCTCTCCCTTCAACCTGCTCCGACGGCGCAGCTATAACTCAAGCCAGATGCCCTTCTCACATACCCCCCAAAGCCAAGACTGGACAGGTACGCAGAGCTATTTATTTATCAGTTCTGTGTTAGTGCAACAATGTTTTTTGGGATTCTACATTCTACTGGAAAGTAGGAGCGTATGAGCTGAACGTTAGGAATATATTATAGAAAACACACCCCTACCTGGGAGAGTCCAGATTATCTTTGACCCAGCTCTGCCCTGGTTGGCTCTAACTCCCACTATCTGTTTTTATCTCAGTCTATTTTGTTTATCTCTCTTCTCTTCTCTGTCTCTGTCTCTGTCTCTGTCTCTGTCTCTGTCTCTGTCTCTGTCTCTGTCTCTGTCTCTGTCTCTCTCTCTCTCTCTCTCTGTCTCTCTCTCTCTCTCTCTCTCTCTCTCTCTCTCTCTCTCTCTCTCTCTCTCTCTCTCTCTCTCTTTCTCTCTCTCTCTCTCTCTCTCTCTCTCTCTCTCTCTCTCTCTCACAGAGACAGATACAGATACAGATACAGATAATTCAACACATTTTGTCGTTGGGTGCAATAATTTTTTAGTATTTTTCATAAAGCACATTTTCTTGCAATTCTATACAATTTATCATATCTAATGTGTATTCATGTGATATTTGAATGACAGAAAAATGACAACAATATCTATGGGCTAGTTGATCTGGACATTTCTGACAAGTTATAAATATCTCTCTAAGGTAAACAATAACTGGAACGTGACAAGAGGAACTGATGGATGGACTCTCCAATTTAGAAATGGCACCTTGTGCATGCTAATAGTATTATATTATATAGTATTAATATTCAAGTATAAGTTTAAAAGCTGGACTGCTGACCCCACAGTTCTAGATTAGCATGGTTATAGAGAGGAGAAGAGGTAGGAGGTTTTTCCTCTCGATTAAACTGTACGATGATGACACAGAGGTTGAACCTTTTAAACACACACTCTGTTTGGTTGGTTATGTCGTCGTGTATGAAAGGTTTGAAAGCGTCTGACGAATATTGATTATTTTCACGTCGACTATTATAGGCATAAATGGATTTAACAAGAGACCTCAACAAGGGATCATAGATTTCACCTGGATTCACCTGCTCAGTCTATGTCATGGAAAGAGCAGGTCTTCCTAATGTTTTGTACACTCGGTGTATGTGAGTGACTACGGTACTGAATGCATCATGTCCCCTACTGAACCAACGTCCTCACACTAGGAGCAGTCCACACACACACACACACACACACACACACACCAGAGGGTTTTAGCGTGTGTAGCTGTAGGTCCATACGGTGATAATGGTAAACAGTGCTAATTCTGGTAATGAGGTTAAGTTGTGAAAAACAGGCTTTAGTTTCCAACAGCTGCTGTCTCTCAGATATACACACACAGTCAGTCTGCTACCAGTACTACTGACCTGTTATAGAGCAGCCACAGCACAGAGACGCTAACAATGCTAGTAATGCTAATTCTAATCGATTTTCATTACGGTAATGCTATTGATGCTAACTCCTATTGCACAAATAATGATTATTCTAACTCCTCTGGTACTAATAATGATGATGCTACTGATGCTAACGCCTATGGCACTAATAATGATGATGCTACTGATGCTAACGCCTATGGCACTAATAATAAGGGTGCTAGTGATGCTAACTCCTATGGCACTAATAATGATGATGCTAGTGATGCTAACTCCTATGGCACTAATAATGATGATGCTAGTGATGCTAACTCCTATGGCACTAATAATGATGATGCTAGTGATGCTAACTCCTATGGCACTAATAATGATGATGCTAGTGATGCTAACTCCTATGGCACTAATAATGATGATGCTAGTGATGCTAACTCCAATGGCACCAATAATGATGATGCTAGTGATGCTATAGTTCTAGTAATGATGATGATATTAATCCTACAGTTTGTGTCTGTCATTGACACTACTAGTGATATAATGTTATGACCTGTTATAGCATGCAGAACATTTCTGTAATGACACTACTAGAGATGAAGCTACAGGTAACTATACTGTAATGTTATGACTGGTTATAGCATGCAGAACACTTCTGTAATGACACTACTAGTGATATAATGTTATGACTGGTTATAGCATGCAGAACATTCCTGTGTGTGTGTACGTACTGTGCATGTCTATTGTATCTGAAGACTTCCAGCTTTCATAGTCTCAGATTAGAATTAGACCATCCATGTTCCTCAAACATCAAATGTCCCGAACGCCACATTTTGTCAAAACGTCAAGTGTTTAAGGTTAAGTTTAGCCATTAACTTCAAATTCTTAAGGTTAGGCATTAAGGCAAGGGAGGAGGAGGAAAGAGAGAGGGAGAGGAGGAGGAGAGAGGGAGAGGAGGAAGGGAGGAGGAGGGAGAGGAAGGGAGGAGGAGGAGAGGGAGAGGGAGAGGAGGAGGAGAAAGGGAGAGGAGGAGGAGGGAGAGGGAGAGGAGGAGGAGAGAGGGAGAGGAGGAAGGGAGGAGGAGGAAAGAGAGAGGGAGAGGAGGAGGAGAGAGGGAGAGGAGGAAGGGAGGAGGAGGAAAGAGAGAGGGAGAGGAGGAGGAGAGAGGGAGAGGAGGAGGAGAGAGGGAGAGGAGGAGGAGGGAGAGGGAGAGGAGGAGGAGAGAGGGAGAGGAGGAAGGGAGGAGGAGGAGAGAGAGAGGGAGAGGAGGAGGAGAGAGAGAGGGAGAGGAGGAGGAGAGAGAGAGGGAGAGGAGGAGGAGGGAGAGGAGGAGAAGAGAGAGAGGGAGAGGAGGAGGAGAGAGAGAGGGAGAGGAGGAGAGAGAGAGGAAGGGAGGAGGGGGAAGAGAGAGAGGGAGAGGAGGAGGAGGAGGAGGGAGAGGAAGGGAGGAGGAGGAGAGGGAGAGGGAGAAGAGGAGGAGGGGGAGGAGGAGGAGAGAGAGAGGGAGAGGAGGAAGGGAGGAGGAGGAGAGAAAGAGGGAGAGGAGGAGGAGAGAGAGAGGGAGAGGCGGAGGAGAGAGAGAGGGAGAGGAGGAGGAGAGAGAGGGAGAGGGAGAAGAGGAGGAGGGGGAGGAGGAGGAGAGAGAGAGGGAGAGGAGGAAGGGAGGAGGAGGAGAGAAAGAGGGAGAGGAGGAGGAGAGAGAGAGGGAGAGGAGGAGGAGAGAGAGAGAGGAGGAGGAGGAGGAGGGAGAGGAAGGGAGGAGGAGGAGAGGGAGAGGGAGAAGAGGAGGAGGGGGAGGAGGAGGAGAGAGAGAGGGAGAGGAGGAAGGGAGGAGGAGGAGAGAGAGAGGGAGAGGAGGAGGAGAGAGAGAGGGAGAGGAGGAGGAGAGAGAGAGGGAGAGGAGGAGGAGGGAGAGGAGGAGAAGAGAGAGAGGGAGAGGAGGAGGAGAGAGAGAGGGAGAGGAGGAGAGAGAGAGGAAGGGAGGAGGGGGAAGAGAGAGAGGGAGAGGAGGAGGAGAGAGGGAGGAAGAGGAGGAGGAGAGAGAGGGAGAGGAGGAGAGAGGATGGAGGAGAAGAGAGAGAGGAAGAGGAGGAGGAGAGAGAGAGGGAGAGGAGGAGGAGAGAGAGGGAGAGGAGGAGAGAGAGAGGAAGGGAGGAGGAGGAAGAGAGAGAGGGAGAGAGGAGGGAGGAGAAGAGAGAGAGGGAGAGGAGGAGAGAGGAGGGAGGAGAAGAGAGAGGTAGAGGAGGAGAGGGAGGAGGAGAGAGGAAGGGAGGAGGAGAAGAGAGAGAGGGAGAGGAGGAGAGAGGAGGGAGGAGAAGAGAGAGAGGTAGAGGAGGAGAGAGGAAGGGTGGAGGAGAAGAGAGATTTGTCACTGAGAGAGCAGAAGGGAGGGAGAAAGGGAGGAGAAGGGTGATGCAGTGTGAGTTGTGTGGCATTGTTTTTCCTCAAATTCTTCACGTCCTCCTCATCCTCCTCGTCCTCCTCATCCTCCTCATCCTTTCTTCTCGCCACATCTCTAATGGAGGAGCGACCGGGAGTCGTTTTATCCATCACCGGGGAGGGATAACACACACACACACACACACACCTCAGCCTCAACCATGGTGTTCATCAGCTTGGCTCTAAAATCTGTCCTGAAGTACTTCAAAAGCGGTAAGACACTTTCTGACAGAGGTGTGTGAGTGAGAGGGTGTCTGTATCAGCTAGGGGGTGTCTGTATGAGTGATGGGGTGTCTGTGTGAGTGATGGGGTGTCTGTGTGAGTGATGGGGTGTCTGTGTGAGTGATGGGGTGTCTTTGTGAGTGAGAGGGTGTCTGTGTCAGCTAGGGGGTGTCTGTGTGAGTGAGGGAGTGTCTGTGTGAGTGAGGGGGTGTCTGTGTGAGTGAGGGGGTGTCTGTGTCAGCTAGGGGGTGTATGTGTGAGTGATGGGGTGTCTGTATGAGTGACGGGGTGTATGTGTGTGTGATGGGGGTGTCTGTGTGAGTGATGGGGTGTCTGTGTGAATGAGGGGGTGTCTGTATGAGTGACGGGGTGTATGTGTGTGTGATGGGGGTGTCTGTGTGAGTGATGGGGTGTCTGTGTGTGTGATGGGGGTGTCTGTGTGAGTGAGGGGGTGTCTGTGTGAATGAGGGGGTGTCTGTATGAGTGATGGGGTGTCTGTGTGAGTGAGGGGGTGTCTGTATGAGTGATGGGGTGTCTGTGTGAGTGAGGGGGTGTCTGTGTGAGTGATGGGGTGTCTGTGTGAGTGAGGGGGTGTCTGTATGAGTGAGGGGGTGTCTGTTTGAGTGAGGGGGTGTCTGTGTGAGTGATGGGGTGTCTGTGTGAGTGAGGGGGTGTCTGTATGAGTGAGGGGGAGTCTGTGTGAGGGGGTGTATGTGTGAGGGTGGGTCTGTGTGAGTGAGGGGTGTCTATATGAGTGAGGGGTGTCTGTGTGAGGGTGTGTCTTTGTGAGGGGGTGTCTGTGTGAGTGATGGGGTGTCTGTGTGAGTGATGGGGTGTCTGTGTGAGTGATGGGGTGTCTGTGTGAGTGATGGGGTGTCTGTGTGAGTGATGGGGTGTCTGTGTGAGTGATGGGGTGTCTTTGTGAGTGAGAGGGTGTCTGTGTCAGCTAGGGGGTGTCTGTGTGAGTGAGGGAGTGTCTGTGTGAGTGAGGGGGTGTCTGTGTGAGTGAGGGGGTGTCTGTGTGAGTGAGGGGGTGTCTGTGTCAGCTAGGGGGTGTCTGTGTGAGTGAGGGAGTGTCTGTGTGAATGAGGGGGTGTCTGTATGAGTGACGGGGTGTATGTGTGTGTGATGGGGGTGTCTGTGTGAGTGATGGGGTGTCTGTGTGAATGAGGGGGTGTCTGTATGAGTGACGGGGTGTATGTGTGTGTGATGGGGGTGTCTGTGTGAGTGATGGGGTGTCTGTGTGTGTGATGGGGGTGTCTGTGTGAGTGAGGGGGTGTCTGTGTGTATGAGGGGGTGTCTGTATGAGTGATGGGGTGTCTGTGTGAGTGAGGGGGTGTCTGTATGAGTGATGGGGTGTCTGTGTGAGTGAGGGGGTGTCTGTGTGAGTGATGGGGTGTCTGTGTGAGTGAGGGGGTGTCTGTATGAGTGAGGGGGTGTATGTGTGAGTGAGGGGGTGTCTGTGTGAGTGATGGGGTGTCTGTGTGAGTGAGGGGGTGTCTGTATGAGTGAGGGGGAGTCTGTGTGAGGGGGTGTATGTGTGAGGGTGGGTCTGTGTGAGTGAGGGGTGTCTATATGAGTGAGGGGTGTCTGTGTGAGGGTGTGTCTTTGTGAGGGGGTGTCTGTGTGAGGGTGGGTCTATGTGAGTGAGGGGGTGTCTATATGAGTGAGGGGTGTCTGTGTGAGGGTGTGTCTGTGTGAGGGGGTGTCTGTGTGAGTGAGGGGGTGTCTGTGTGAGTGAGGGGGTGTCTGTGTGAGTGAGGGAGTGTCTGTGTGAGTGAGGGGGTGTCTGTGTGAGTGATGGGGTGTATGTGTGAGTGAGGGGGTGTCTGTATGAGTGACGGGGTGTCTGTGTGTGTGATGGGGGTGTCTGTGTGAGTGAGGGGTGCCTGTTTGAGTGAAGGGATGTCTATATGAGTGAGGGAGTGTCTGTGTGAGTGAGGGGGTGTCTGTGTGAGTGACAGGGTGTCTGTGTGAGTGAGGGGGTGTCTGTGTGAGTGATGGGGTGTCTGTGTGAGTGAGGGGATGTCTGTATGTGTGAGGGTGGGTCTGTGTGAGTGAGGGGTGTCTGTGTGAGTGAGGGTGTGTCTGTGTGAGGGGGTGTCTGTGTGAGTGAGGGGGTGTCTATATGAGTGAGGGGTGTCTGTGTGAGGGTGTGTCTGTGTGAGGGGGTGTCTGTGTGAGTGAGGGGGTGTCTATATGAGTAAGGGTTGTCTTTGTGAGTGAGGAGGTGTCTGTGTGAGTGAGGGGGAGTCTGTGTGAGTGAGATGGTGTCTATATGAGTGAGGGGTGTCTGTGTGAGTGAGGGGGTGTCTGTGTGAGTGAGGGGGAGTCTGTGTGAGTGAGATGGTGTCTATATGAGTGAGGGGGTGTCTGTGTGAGGGTGTGTCTGTGTGAGGGGGTGTCTGTGTGAGTGAGGGGGTGTCTATATGAGTGAGGGGTGTCTGTGTGAGGGGGTGTATGTGTGAGGGTGGGTCTATGTGAGTGAGGGGGTGTCTATATGAGTGAGGGGTGTCTGTGTGAGTGAGGGGGTGTCTGTGTGTGTGATGTGGTGTCTGTGTGAATGAGGGGGTGTCTGTATGAGTGACGGGGTGTATGTGTGTGTGATGGGGGTGTCTGTGTGAGTGATGGGGGGTCTGTGTGTGTGATGGGAGTGTCTGTGTGAGTGATGGGGTGTCTGTGTGAATGAGGGGGTGTCTATATGAGTGAGGGGTGTCTGTGTGAGGGGGTGTCTGTGTGAGTGAGGGGGGTGTCTATATGAGTGAAGGGTGTCTGTGTGAGGGGGTGTATGTGTGAGTGAGGGGGTGTCTATATGAGTGAGGGGTGTCTGTGTGAGTGAGGGGTGTCTGTGTGAGTTTTGGGGTGTCTGTGTGAATGAGGGGGTGTCTGTATGAGTGACGGGGTGTATGTGTGTGTGATGGGGGTGTCTGTGTGAGTGATGGGGTGTATGTGTGTGTGATGGGGGTGTCTGTGTGAGTGATGGGGTGTCTGTGTGAATGAGGGGGTGTCTGTATGAGTGATGGGGTGTCTGTGTGAGTGAGGGGGTGTCTGTATGAGTGATGGGGTGTCTGTGTGAGTGAGGGGGTGTCTGTGTGAGTGATGGGGTGTCTGTGTGAGTGAGGGGGTGTCTGTGTAAGTGATGGGGTGTCTGTGTGAGTGAGGGGGTGTCTGTATGAGTGAGGGGGAGTCTGTGTGAGGGGGTGTATGTGTGAGGGTGGGTCTGTGTGAGTGAGGGGTGTCTATATGAGTGAGGGGTGTCTGTGTGAGGGTGTGTCTTTGTGAGGGGGTGTCTGTGTGAGTGAGGGGGTGTCTGTGTGAGTGAGGGGTGTCTGTGTGAGTGAGGGGGTGTCTGTATGAGGGGGTGTATGTGTGAGGGTGGGTCTATGTGAGTGAGGGGCTGTCTATATGAGTGAGGGGTGTCTGTGTGAGTGAGGGGGTGTCTGTGTGAGTGATGGGGTGTCTGTGTGAATGAGGGGGTGTCTGTATGAGTGACGGGGTGTATGTGTGTGTGATGGCGGTGTCTGTGTGAGTGATGGGGTGTCTGTGTGTGTGATGGGGGTGTCTGTGTGAGTGATGGGGTGTCTGTGTGAATGAGGGTTGTCTGTATGAGTGATGGGTTGTCTGTGTGAGTGAGGGGGTGTCTGTATGAGTGATGGGGTGTCTGTGTGAGTGAGGGGGTGTCTGTGTGAGTGATGGGGTGTCTGTGTGAGTGAGGGGGTGTCTGTATGAGTGGGGGGTGTCTGTGTGAGTGAGGGGGTGTCTGTGTGAGTGATGGGGTGTCTGTGTGAGTGAGGGGGTGTCTGTATGAGTGAGGGGGAGTCTGTGTGAGGGGGTGTATGTTTGAGGGTGGGTCTGTGTGAGTGAGGGGTGTCTATATGAGTGAGGGGTGTCTGTGTGAGGGTGTGTCTTTGTGAGGGGGTGTCTGTGTGAGTGAGGGGGTGTCTGTATGAGGGGGTGTATGTGTGAGGGTGGGTCTATGTGAGTGAGGGGGTGTCTATATGAGTGAGGGGTGTCTGTGTGAGTGAGGGGGTGTCTGTGTGAGTGATGGGGTGTCTGTGTGAATGAGGGGGTGTCTGTATGAGTGACGGGGTGTATGTGTGTGTGATGGGGGTGTCTGTGTGAGTGATGGGGTGTCTGTGTGAATGAGGGGGTGTCTGTATGAGTGATGGGGTGTCTGTGTGAGTGAGGGGGTGTCTGTATGAGTGATGGGGTGTCTGTGTGAGTGAGGGGGTGTCTGTGTGAGTGATGGGGTGTCTGTGTGAGTGAGGGGGTGTCTGTATGAGTGAGGGGGTGTATGTGTGAGTGAGGGGGTGTCTGTGTGAGTGATGGGGTGTCTGTGTGAGTGAGGGGGTGTCTGTATGAGTGAGGGGGAGTCTGTGTGAGGGGGTGTATGTGTGAGGGTGAGTCTGTGTGAGTGAGGGGTGTCTATATGAGTGAGGGGTGTCTGTGTGAGGGTGTGTCTTTGTGAGGGGGTGTCTGTGTGAGGGTGGGTCTATGTGAGTGAGGGGGTGTCTATA